>NC_087355.1:27690000-27772500 GCF_030014295.1 Loxodonta africana
TCCTTGGTTTTGCAGTTTTTATTCATTAGAATGGGAAAAAAAAAAATTTTTTTTCCCCTAATTTCTTTTTAACAGTTGGCTCTTACCTAGCTTTCGCAAGCTCTGTTTTGGCTAAGTGCCAAACATTCTAAAGGCATGTGGGTCTAAACCTTGTAAAGGCGCTGTAGTGATTTTCAAAGAGATAAGAATAGATATTATGAGTATGAAAAAAAAACTTTTCATAAATATAGTTAAAAGTAGTACTCTGGAGGAAATAGCAAAACTCAAGTGGTCATTTACTAACAGTAATCGGCAGTGGCATTCTGTGGAAGGCATTGGATCAATTCTGTTGTCTTTCCTTGCAATTCGAAGTGGAATACATTCCTACCAAGTTTATTAAGGAGTGGTTTGGTTTTGCTATAATAAAATGCATTTCTTTAGTTGAGTAGACTTCTAATAAGACCTTGGTTACCTATTTCTAGATGGTTTTAATGGCTAGGGAATTGTGCAGGAGGAGATAATTGACTGGCATATCGATCTGTACATGGGCCAATCATTGATAAATATGTGAGTGTTATCTGATTGGGTAAGTTGTGTGGTTCAAGTTAATTGATTACTTCATGACTTCCTTTCTGAGAAGATAAGTCGAATTGTTATTTTTACCACTTAGGCAGGGTTGTAAATGACTGATATTCGCCCAGTGGTTTTTGTTTTGTTGTTTGTTCCTTTGGTATAGTTTTTACCTTCAACTTTATTTCAAGAGTTAGTCCTGCTGAATGGGTTTGCACATTATTAGTTATTCATTTATAATGAATAAATTGTAATAGCAAATAACAGCTATGTGTTGAACAAACTTTACATGTATAAGTTAAATCCCCTTAGAACACAGAGGTAATTAAGTTTTCTTTAAAACCATTTCCTTATCGACTCAACAGCACTGGGTTTGGTTTTGGTTTTTTTATGTAGATTATAAGACCGTGTCTACAGAATGATAAAATGACCAGTCAACTTGGTAGAAAAATTAATATTTACAATGAATAAAGAATAAAAATCTAGTGTCTACTGGTTAGACTTTTTTCCCCTTTTTTACTTGATTGTGTTGGCATTGTGTATACATAATTTGGATGGAGGACTATTTGACCTATTAATTTTTTAATCACTATACAGGATATGCCTTAAACACAAGCATTTCCCTTGGCATCAACTATAAGCAAATTTCCAGTGATATTTAAATGTGCGACTATAAAATATTTCTACTGGCATTTCCTAACTAGTTAGCAGCTGTTATAACAGTCTCCAAACAACTATTAAGTAAAGAGAGACTTGTTTGGTAATATAGATTACTAGAAAAGGGATCACAAGGCTAGAAGTAAAAGTTTTAGATGGATACAAGTACCTTGGTTCCTAACTGGAAAATTGTATAAACAGATTTTCAATAAAATGTTAGCCTTCAGTTGAATTCCATAAAGTATATTGAGTGTAGCTTAACATGTTTAATTTCAGCCATCACCAACAGTAATCAGATAGGGATTTCAGAAAACAATTTATTCCATTTCAATGGAATTTCCATTTTACTAGCTGTAATCTCAAATATGTAAATGGTAGCCAAAGCTGGATATGATGCTTCAGTTAAGAATTTTTTTTTTTTTTTTTGCCCATTGTTTCTTCTAGCATCTTCTTGCCAAATCTTCTGGAGCGCTTGTAATTTCCTCTGTACAGAGCCCAACAGGCTCATCAGCAGCAGAAGGTAAACATAATAGATGTGAGGAATTTCTGGAGATTTATGAGGTCTAGCTTTTTTGAAATGTACACTGTGTCTGGCTATGCTAGTACACGGCCACATGTGGACTCTATGAATTGAAAATGTTATAAATGGGGCATCACTTACCCCTTGTTATGAATAAGATTTAGGAACAAAAGATGTTTTCTGTGAGAGTATTTAAAGATCACTGGCTTCTAAATTATAGCAATGCAGTGGAGTTGAAAAGAAATAATAAATATTTTAAACCTTAAAATTTTATTCTTGGAATTTTGTATGGATTCTTTTTTTTTTATTTAGTATATTAATTTTTTTTCTTTCTGTACTTCCCTAAACTTCTCTGCTTTCCATTTATAATATTGAGAAATGACTGGTATCTGTGCAGAACATCCCAACAATATCAGACAGCTTCTAATAAAGACTATTGACATCGCTGACATTTGGCATGACATGCTGCCAACAAGGAAATTAAAAAGTACAAGATATTATCCTAAGGACCATCTGTTTATGAAAATAGTTAATTTCACATCATTTTGTTGAGCATAAAAAATGACCCACTGGTGTAGGACAGACTGTGCCTCTGTAGTAATCATGAGAGTTTCATTGCTTGTTAAAATGATCCTTTAACCTTTCTGGGGACTCTACTGATATTAATTAATCAGCTTTAATGCTGTAAGTCTCTCAAGTACTAGAACGCAAGTTACTTTTCTGTGCCAGACATTTCTTGACATCTTTTCTTTTACATACGTCTTGCTGGAAGAGGCTAGCTAGCACAGCATGAGTAGAAGAGCACAGAAAGGCCTCTTATTCCTGCCACTGTTTACCAGTAGGGTTGCTTGATGGAAGGGCTTATCATCAGGGATGCAATTTTGTCACGGCCTCATGAAATGGCATCATTTTCAAGGACTTAAATAAATGATAGCGTGGGTCTTATGGAGATAATTATTACTAAGGACGTCACTTTAGCCAGAATCATCTTCCACAGAGGGCTGGAAAAGGGAGAAAGGTAGTCTTTTGTCAAAGATGTGTTTTAATAAAAGCTCATCTGACTTTGGAGGTGAACAGCACTTGAAGTGTTGTTGCACGATGTATTTAAAATCAAAAGAAGTTTGCTTGGTTACCTTGTGGTTTTTTGTTTTTCCTGAATAATGGTACTCCAGGACCCTTCCAACCATAGCTTAATTACTAAAATTGAAATGCTAACCATTTGACTATATGCTTTACAAGATTAACAGATCCTAAGGTTGTTGCTTTTTTTAAAAAAAAAGTAAATAACAAATCCTCATGTTTTCTTTTTGAATATATTAATTTCTTTATACCTCCCCCAGTACAGCAGTATGGCGAGGCTAGAGTAAAGCTGGGAAAAATGAATGTTTTTATTTCCTAACATTCTTACATAATGTGTATAAAATATGTGTGGATCTTAAATGCATTATAGTGTCTTTGAGAATAATAGTAAAGCTGACATATTTCAAAGCAGAGAGTAAAGCAGCCATCATTGGAAAACAACATTTAATTATTAATGAAACCAAGATATTGTCTTGGAATAAATATGGGCTTTTTTTTTGTTTGTTTAGTTTCGTGACATTTTAAAACAAAGTACATAATGCCTTTCTTTCCCTAACCAATTCACATGGGGCTTCCAGTTCACAACATGGTAAATACAAATAAATATGTTAAACATCTCAAATTAAGCAGTTGAGTGCTTCCCATTTTTGTTAACTCTATGTGTGTTTCTCATCTGCGGTTATTCTGGAGGCAGGATTACTGCCTAGCGATTTCCTTTTTTCTGTGAAAATAACGTATAGAAAGCAAAGTAATACAATGGTGTTAATCTGGCTTCTTTTAATAATTGGTCTCGTTTGCATATAACATTCATGTTATTGTCTGTGCAGGGGTTTCTTTTTCTAGAGCCAGTCCTTATCTACCGAATTTCTTGCTTGACAAATGAGATTGGATTACCAAGTCATCACAGCTGTGTATGCCAGTTGATGTATTGCTATAGGATTGATAATTCACAAAAGCACAGCACTGTTTGGGGCTAAATTTTTTTAGGTATGAGAAAATAAGTCTGCCAGCTAGATTTTTTTTTTCATTTTTGTTATCTAAGTTTTACCAGATTTAGACTAGTTATTGACTCAGTACATATAAAAAAAAAAATGTTGATAGGGTGTCAATATTAATGTAGATGTCAGACCAACACTGGTCCCTAATGTATGTAAGAGCAAGTATTTTTTACCTTGATACAGAAAGGCAGTCATGTATGAGATTTAATATACATCCTAATCTGTCTTGTCATTGCTCTAGCCATGGGTGATGTGCTAATGTGTGGGCCGCCATTTTCTTTTTCTCCTCACACAATGGAATAGATACTGGTGAATGACAGTCAAGCTCTACTCTGTAATTATTTTGAGGACAGTTAGAATATATATCAGGAGCACTGCAGGGCTACCTTTAGACTTACAGTCTGTAACTTATTTAAACCTTCAAGCAGCATGTAATTAACAAAAACAAGCATCCTTCAAAGGTCCATTCTAAATATACTGAGAATTATTCTTCCAAAAATTTAAAAAAAAAAAAAATTCTGAAGTGTGTTTTTATTACGTTTAAATGAAAGAAAATACTGGGGCCTGCTTTAGTTCCTACTTTTCCACCAGACTGTTGGCATCTTAACTGAATGTGCCAATATATTTTCTAATTAGGTTACCTTATATGCTTTTACTTGATCAGAGCTGGTGTCCTTAAAATGATAAAGGTCAACAAAATAAGAATATAATGTGCATAACTCACAGTTAATATTATTTAGCTTAAATGTAAATATATATATTTAGTACTTCTTTATTTGATAACATCTCAATACCCTAATATATTTTTTATTTATCAGAGTCAATGATATAATTTTATTTATTTAAACCTATTTTTTTTTTTTTTTATAATGTAGTTAGTCAAATAAATTTCATTTATGTAAGGCAACAACATAGTTGAAATTTGTATATTTTAGTGGAAATTATTTTATGGTATTCTAGATAACTTGAGTGTATTCTTTAAATGTTTTCTACAGAAGCTAAAGTAACACTGTGCATTATCACTCAATAATGTAAATTAAAAACAGTGGTAAAAATTTTGGCTGCAGATATTTGCCAGCAAATATCATCTTAGAAATAATCCTGTTGGGAGGGCCAAAAAAAAAAAAATAATAATAATAATCTCCCTATTTTTAGAATAAATGTTATAAATTTGCCTTCCTACTTGTTTCCTACAAGTGGCTCTTCTTTTCTGAGAGTAGTAATATAAAGGCTAAATTGTTACCTTATGTTTTCATTGGATACAGTTGTGACCACCGGCAGTTATATTTACAAAAATTACAATGATTATGGACATTAACATACTTGACGGCAGCTATTATTTTTATTTGAAATACAAAGACTTTCAGTGGATACTGGGCATTAAGACCTCGTCTATGGATGCCAAGTGTGGTGGAGAATTGAAGCAATTGTTCAAAAAATGTAGCCAAATGTGGTGTTTTTTTTTTTTTTTTTTTTCTTTTTCTCAATTATGTAGATAGTTCAGATGCAAATAGCTGTTTGGCTTGAATATAATTTAGTTTCTTTGTAGATGTCCTTTACTGTTAAACTAATTATTATCAGTGAGTCAATTTAGATTACCCATGGCTAGACTGTGAATCTGAACTGGTTTACTGAGAATAATGTTGTTGTTAGGTGCCATTGAGTCAGTTCCAACTCATAGAGACCCTATGCACAACAGAACGAAAGCTGCCCGGTCCTGCGCCATCTTTACAATTGTTATGCTTGAGCCAATTGTTGCAGCCGCTTTGTCAATCTGAGAATAATAACAAAAGCAAATATTTGCTAGTCCTTGATTTCCTCAACTCATGTAATTCTCTAAACAACCATATGATGCAGATACTATTACTATTCCTATTTTAGAGATGAGCAAACAGGCTCAGGAAGGTTAAGTCACTTTACAAGGTTAAGTCATTATCAGTAATGCTTTAACTGTACTCTGGAAAATAATACTTCATAGAGAAGGAGCAGACATTTTGAGACCGAGCTTACAAGAAACAGAAAGAATTTTCATAATAACCCCCTACTATTCACAATCATGGAGCTCTAGTGGTGCAGTGGTTAAGGTTCAGCTGCTAATCAAAAGTTCAGCAGTTCAAATCCACCAGCTGCTCCTTGGAAACCCTATAGGGCAGTTCTACTCCATCCTATAGGGTCACTATGAGTCAGAATTGACAAGAGTTTTTTTTGTTTGTTTGTTTGGTTTATTCACAGTCAATGAGAAAATTTTGTTATTTTGTTGTCCTTTTCCTCCACTGATTCTCATTCCCATCTGGGAAAGCTACTAACAACATACAAGGTAATTTTACTTGGGTAACATGAAATCAGACTTTGGTGACCATGAATTTTACTTTTACAGCATTTTGGGTGAAGAGATTATGTGAGCTGATAACCTAGTTCTTTGGAAATTTTTTGAGGTTGTTAGCTTCCATAAGATACAAGCAACCCTTGTAATGTGCTGTGGTAAATAGTAGACATAGCCAATGTGTTAGAAAGCACTGATATTTTAATGGTGGCATCTTTTCAAATCCATAGTGTGTATAAGCTTTCATTTTGATATCTCCTGATAGAACTGTGTCTTAAGAACAAGAAATAAATAATTTGCTATCACCAACCAGTTAAGTTTTTATGTAACATGTAGTAATCATATCATTTTTAGAAAAATAAAAATAGAGGAATATAGGTGGAATGTTGGGTAGGGTTCATTGATTGCCATTTGAAAATCAGAGGCCCCTTGGCAAGAGTATGCTATTGTTCAGAGTATTTTTGAGGGTAGGAGGTTTAGAGATGTCTATTCACTATGACGAAGAAAATCTTAAAGCATGAGTCTTATTGGCAGTGACTAGTTATGATTGCTGTCATTTTCTGGGAAGATCAAGGGACCAACATATTTATTCTTCTATAGGTGAATAGTCAAAATCCATTAACTCAGAGTTATATAATCTCTTTCTTTGTAAATAGTATAGTCACTATTTATGGATACAGACTTTGCATGCCAGATATTAAGGTTTTTCTTTTTTTGTATTGTTTTGAATTTAGAAATATCTACTGTTTTCTTATTGGTATACTACTGAACAAGGCCCCACCAAAAAAAGTTTGCATTCTAGTTTACAGTTTAAGGGGAAAATGTGCTGAATGTGGTCAAATGTTATAAGGTCAGTGAAAACAGAGCTATGAGAACCCAGACAAGGTAGCTAATACATAAATCTGAAATAAAATGGAAGACATATAGGAAATAATATTGAAATATGGGCAGGATTTTAACAGGAGAAGAAGGAAATGGTAATGATATGCCCAAGTAACATACAATAAGCAAAGGCTCCAATTTGAAAACCACAGGGTATGTTAGAGAGATCAGTAGTGCAGTTTGGCTGAGATAAAGGGTACATAATGAGGAACCAAGACTGGAAATTAGGACTGAGAAGATGGGAAGGGCAGAGAAAAAGATAATAAATATTAACAATGATGATAAAGATATTTAAAAAAGCAACAGTAGCCATTGAGTTGATTCCAATGCATGGTGACCCCATGTGTTTCAGAGTAGAAGTGCACTCCATAGGGTTTTCAATGGCTGTGATCTTTCTAAGGTGTACCCTGGGGGGATTTGAAAAAACAATCTTTTGGTTAGCAGACAAGCACTTAATCTTTTGTACCACCCAGGGACTCCAATGATGATAACAGACCTTTACTAACCTCTATATGCCAGTCACTGTTCTAAGTACCTTATATTTGTAATCTCAATTACTCCTCATAGTAATGGTAGGTGGTTGGTACCATTAGCTACTTATTTCACAAATGAGGCAAGTGAGGGTACATTCAGGCTAAATAGCTTACCCAAGTTTATATAAGTAATTACTGTCAGAAATCTTGGAGGGCCAAGGTATCTGGACTCTTATTATAAGCAAAGATGTTGACAATAATATGTCTTTCTATAGTTAAGAAAAAAAACAAAATCTTTTGCCATCCACTTGATTCTGACTCATAATGACCCTATAGGATAGAGTAGAACTGCCCCATAGGGTTTCCAAGGAGCGCCTGGTGGATTCAACCTCTTGGTTAGCAGCCGTAGCTCTTAACCACTACACCACCAGGGTTTCCTTAGTTAAAACCTTATTTCTTCCTTACTTCATTTTCCACATGAACCATGTGCTCATACTTTCTCATTTTCTTCATTTGTGTTGTCCATATGTCTAGAAGCATTTCTTCTTTCCTTAACGTCTTCTGTGTCTTTTGTACAGGCTAGCTTTCCTCATAACTCCAGCCTATATTGATGTCCCTCATCAGTGATATTATATAGCATTTGCTGTATTATACAACTCAGTATTCAATTATATATTGGATTTTATTCTTGACTATCAATTCATCTGTTCTACTCCTTCCTCTTTGATCTCAATCTAGATTCCAGTATCTTTGAAAAGTCTCCTTCTTCTAGTATATCTTCTCTGGTGTCCAATTTATATTAGGGACTGTGTAGCGGATGAATGTTAATGGTTCCTGGGTTACTTCTGGTCAGGTAGATCTTGGACAGTGAAATGTCATTTTGGGGCATTTAGAAATATTTGACAGCTGACTAGTTGAAAAATAATTTCCTCCAAATCAGTGCTGTCCAATGTCACTCATCATGAGATCTATACAATACTATTTCAGATTGTTTCATTTTGTTGTTGAGAGCCTGATTTTTGGCTCTTTGTACACAAAGAAAAAATGAAACCTTCAAAGTGAGGACCTTGGGTCTGGACCACACTAAGTAAATTGTTGAACTTGATCATGATTAAACTACTTGCCATCCAGTTGACACCGACACATGGGGACCCCTGTGTATCAGAGTAGAACTGTGCTCCACAGGACTTTTTTAAAAATTTTATTTTGTTGTTGAGACTATACAAAGCAAAATATATACTAATTCAGCCATTTTTACATGTACAATTCAGTGACATTGATTACATTTTTTTAGTTGGGTAACCATTCTCATCTCCTTTTTGACTTGTTCCTCCTCCATTAACATGAACTCACTGCCCCCTAAGGTTCCTATCTAACCTTTCAAGTTGCTGTTGTCACTTTGATCCCATTAGATAGTTCTTAAAACAACATAATGCTCAAGGCAGCTATTTCTTTTACCAGTTAAGCTAAACTATTGTTTCGTTTTAAGAAGACTTCAAGGGATATTTTTGGTTTAAGGTTTAAAGATTATCTCAGGGCAGTAGTTTCAGGGGTTCATCCAGCCCCCTTGGCTCCAGAAATTCTGGAGTGCATGAGAATTTGACATTCTTTTCTGCATTTTCCTCCTATTGATTAGGATTCTTCTATGGAGTCTTTGATCAAAATGTTCAGTGATAGTAGCCAAGAACTATCCAGTTCCTCTGGTCCTGTAACCAAGAAGGCAGTTGTTCATGGATGCAATTTGCCACACATCCCATATCCTTTCCTGTTGCTGACTCTTCTTCATTTTCAGTGGCTGATTTTTTGGAAATAGATCATCAGACCTTCCTTCCAAGGTGCCTCTGGGTCCGTTTGAACCTCCACTCTTTCTGTTAGCAGATGAGCATGTTAACCATTTGCACCACCCAGGAACTCCTGATCATAATCATGATTACTGCTGCTTACTTTGTGATCAGACTGATGAGACTGACTATTGTAGCATATTGTGCACATCGCCTTGATGATTAAATAGGACACTGTACTAAAATATTTCATAAAAATATTTATCTCAAACCAGCATGTTATTTTGTATTCTGGAAGGTTTATGTCCAAAGTATTTATTTGCCATTATGTGGGTAGACAAAGAAATCAGCTGGCTTAATATTAAGTGACTTCCATTATTGTATGACTGTTGGCTCAATAAGAAAAACTGATGCACTATTGTAAAAGTCCTCAAAAGAGTAATCAAGTGTTTTGGCCAAAATCCATTCCTGGATGAGTAGGAATTAATATCAAAGAGCGCACCAACAGACTGTTTTGACTGTCTAAAAGATGGTAAACAAACATTTTGGCTGAATTTCGTCTTTTGATTATGACATAATAGAGCAATTGGGAAGAAACATTTGTAAGAAGTGCTCTAATGGGGAATCATAGAGCAAAATTACCAAGGATAATGAGTGGGCCTTAGACTATATCCGTGTTGTGCAAAAACAATATTTTGTCAGGAAATAAACATGTGCGTATCATGGTAGGCAATTGTTTTTAGCTCTCTGCATTAATAAAGATAACTAAATGACCGCGGAATCTCATTTTCACTTTGTGCTGTGAAGACAGTACATTTAGCATTTAACCAGTTAAATTGATTTATACAGTCAAAGCAAGCATTTCAGGACCAGCATAGATCCACGGGTCAGAATTAGCTAGTTTATTCACCTTCATTAATCAAATTAGATAATTACCAAACCTCCATATCAATTTGTGGATCTGAGTCTGAATTATCCTGATTTGTTTGTGTAGGATTTTAAAAGTTTAATTTCTGTGCTTCTAATGGAACTGAAAAGAGTGTTATCTTAGAAATAATAGTCTTTTTCATTAGTGTCTTTGTAACCTTTCATAAATATGTAAATATATATGCATATGCATTTAGAAAAATAATTTTTCAAAGTTTAATGCACAACAGCATCTTCTGAGACATAGTTTACTACATACATGAGCTTTTAGGTTTTATTGAAAATGTGTAATCTTTGCTTGATTTTATTTCAGATATGATTTTATAAGACATACCAGCATCTTCTCAAAGATTCTCTCCTTCGTTACTTTTTAGTTTACATCAAAATCTGTGAGTTGTTCTGTTGCTGTTTATATTTGCATATTAAGACGCCTGGAAAAGTTGTTCTGTATCTAGAAATAGTTTTATAAATTATTTAAAGATAATTAAGTGGTGGAGAAATAAAATTCATAATAAATATTGTCTGAGAATTTTTGTAATAATAATAATTTATCGAGGGCCTACTCTTCATCAAACACTGTGATGTACTTTAAATATATTAACTCATTTAACTTCAAAATTTAACAGCAAATCGAAGGGGAAATAATTACTATCTCTGATTTTCATCCTAGGAAACTGAGGAACAGGTATTAAATAACCTGACCATGCCACACAGCTGATAAAGGATAGAACTAGTGTTTTTACCCAACATGATTTCTACATGCTTAACTGTTATTGTTACAATAATAAATTGTTTTTAAAATTATTGCTGAAAAGTTAACAAACCAAAGTAAATATTAAAATTTAAATTGTTCATTGGAAGCTTTACAGTTTTCCACAATTCTCCATATAAGGAAACATTAGCTTGAGGTAAAACTTGGATAATAAGGTTCAAAATTAAAGTTCTGATGATAATTCTCTACTAATGAATCAACATTGGTCTTTTGTCAAAGGAGTGACCCTCTGGTTCAAGTTTTGGGAGTTGATGACGTATCATTAGTTATCTTTCTTTGCCAATTGGTGTATATATTCATATGTATATGTGTATATATATACAGACCAAAACCAAACCCATTGTTGTCGAGTCAATTCCAACTCATAGCGACCCTATAGGACAGAGTAGACCTGCCTCGTAGGGTTTCCGAGGAGCAACTGGTGGATTCGAACTGCTGACCTTTTAGTTAGCAGCCAAGCTCTTAACCAGTATGCCACTAGGACTCCATATTTATGTATATATCCACATATGTATTTGTTTATATTTACAAAATGTGTGTGTGTGTGTATATATATATATATGAAAATACAAAAAGACACGCCTATTTTAATTCAGCAGCAGAATTCCCAGGTTGGAACAGTTCAGTTCCGGAAGCTTGCTACCTTTTAGGTACCCAGGGGCAAAGTTTGAGTTTCCCTCCCAGCTTCATGCGAGCACTGGAGAATGGATTACTGGGGTCTTCCTTGGTTGAGTAACAGCCACTCAACCAGAGAAGAATTTTTAAAGGGGCCAAGAGGCCTACACCCTGCAGTTTTCTTTTTGCTTGACTGTTTTATATTAGAATTAAATCAGACATTTTTAGACAAGCTCTTGTGATTTATTCCAATTTTCTGAAACAAAGACAAGTCAGAAATAGTACCAAAGATTCCCCACCTTCTTTTGAGCAAAAGTAAGTCTCGTCCTTGCTATTCATTGCTATTACTCCCCAGTCAGCCAGGTATCTGTCTGAATTGCAAGAGTTGTGACAACCTTACCTGAGGAATTTTCCCATCACTTTCTATTAGATCACTCAGGTCTTCTGAATCTAGCCATTTGAGGTATCTATTGCACACCTTCACAGTTTATGCAGTGACCCTAAATTAGCTGTTCTAAAGTATCCATCAGTTCTATGTGTTTAAATAAGTTTTGGAAAACTTTGATGTTCCTGTGTTTTAAAGTAGAAGGTTTGTGTTTCAATGTAGAAAACCGTTGAGGGCAAAGGAAACGTTACACATGGCTCAATAATGTATTTGTAAGTAATAGTAACATCATATCTGCATTACAATTTGTCCCTAAAATTCTATGATCAACAATAATTTATGCAGAAATTGCAATGATAAGATTCAGTATTACTCAAATTACATATATTATGAAAAATTGCCATTTTACACAAAAATATTTTACCTCTTAGCAAAGAGCATTATTATGCATGAATATGTACCATGATTTTAATGTCTACCTTTTAACCATAAAGACAGGAAACCAATAAAAACATTAAATTCACAGGTATGCTTTTTAAATTTGAATTGTATTTTTTCAAGGGATTTATGGACTTGGGTACCAAGGTTACAACCTTATATATTCATTTGCACTAGAAGATATTTTTAGGATCAGTTGCAAACCCTTTCAGAATACTATATGGCCAAAGCTCTGGTCCGATCTCAGCCATGCCATCGTGAAAAGTCACAGCAATGAGGAATCCTGAGATAAATACGTTGTCAATTCATGGTGTGCAGATATGTCACTGGGGGAAGGGGAACAAAAAGAAAGACAGGAATGGAGTGGTTCCAGCACTCCTTACAGTTTTGAAGTAATTAGTGAGCTGTGCAGGTGTCTATTAAAACTAACTGATGATAAATCTTGGTATCTCTTCTGAATATTGCTCTAGTTTCACAAGTTCTGTGCCTAAAGGGGGAAAAGAAAATGACTCCAAGATTAATTACCACAATGGTTTATTCCCAATAAGAAATTTAACAGAGTGTTCTCTTTATTTGCATTTATTATTCATGTTATTATTAATACAACCCCTAATAAAGATTTTGGTTTATTCAGTGTCTGGAAGACCACTGGACAAAATGATACATTTCTTGGTGAAAACAAGGTCTAGTGTAAGGAAGTACCTAAGGGAACAGGTTTTTGGTTTGTCAGAAGTTATTTATACCAGGGTGTGCCTGATGCAGGTTTCTTCTTCACAACATTTTAGGAATACCAAAGTTGTAACAAGGTGCCCAGGGCTCCATTGTCTTCTGGTTCTTAAGTGGTGTAACTAATTGCAGGTAAACTTAGCCAGTGACATTCCTCCTAGCTTCTCTATCTGCCTTTTTTTTTTTTTTTTTGACACCCCTGCCATTAACTGTCATCTTCCTTTAAATATACGGTGAATCTGAAAGGCCAGTGCTACATCACATCATTTCAGATTAAGGGCAGTTCCTTTGAGTCGAGTACTGTTTAGGTGTCAGAAAGAAGTCCCTGACCTCTCTGGAACCACATTGCCGCGGGGCCTTAATTAGCACTGACTTCAGCCGTTACTGAAGAGAGCACAAAGGAGAACACATCATTTTTCTACTTAGGAAGTTAGTGTCTGACCTACTCACAGGACACTGTAACCACACAATAATAATAGGCATGATTCCGCCTCTTCCGCCTCATGTGAAGCATAGAATGAAACATAGAATGAGAAGGAATTATGGTTACCTCCCAAGGAACATTTTAGAGTTTTTGCTTTTTATTAAGGGTGAGGTAGTGATTGCCTTGGGAAAAAAAAAAAAAAAAAAGCAATATTGGAGGGGATAGGAGTACAGATTTTCTCAAATATAAAAAAAAAAAAATAGGTACTTAAAATTATTTTAAATCATCCAATGTGTGCCTATGTGTTGGGCAATCTGTCAAATAATTTTTTAAAGAGATTGTTCTTACTGCAAGAACAGTTTCAAAAAAATGAAATGTTTTGACATTAAAAACCCCTACTTAATTTCAGACTTTGTAAACAGAGTGAAATCTTTGAATGTATATCTTTAAAAAATAGACTCATTTTAAGAAACATGTAGACTTGCTTCTTTTGGCCTTCCATAATTTGAACACATGAACTTTTGGGGGCATATTAGCTACTGTAAAAAATGATTTCAGTCTACCTGCCTTTTCTTGGGTCTGAAACCTTAAAACACCGTTTAGTACAATTGTCATTTTTTTGGTTGATTCGTTTCAGAGAGTGCCCATGTAAAAGAAGACTATTAAAAAGAGGTTGGCCTGTAGTTTCAATCCTTTCCTTCCTTTTCTTTTTAAAAACAATAATGTTGATAGTAATTAAGTTTCTCACTATTAAAGAGTCAACTGTACGATCAACAAATTAAAAAAAAAAACAAATAGGGAGACCTGGAGAAAAGTAGAGGTGATACCTATGAGCAGATAAGACTATTCTGATTAGAGAAGCTCTTTAGAAGCCACTGTTAATTAATGCACTCCATCTAAAATTGATTCTCTTGAGTAGAAAAACTTGACCTGATGCCCACTGGACTCTTGTTTTCTGAGTCATAAGCACAACCAGCATTTTAAGTGTCTTACATTTTTATTTTAACAGAACTCTCTCTTTTACTCTAGTGATGTCTCTGTTACTTCTATTAAAAGCACAATATCTAAAAGGTTTAAGGCTCAGCTATAAATATTTACATGGAACAGAAGTTGGCCTGGAAATGCCCCAGTCTAAGCATCTCCTTTTATTAATTTTTAATAATAATTTTTGAGTTGCAAATACTTTTGCATGCCTGAAGCTGGAAAGTTGGAATTCTGTGCAATGATTAAAGATAAATACATATATTTTCAAAATTTCAGCTGAAAAATACATACAGGGGTATTATTATTATTATTGCTCAGGTAGGTTTTGTGTCAGATTTGGTTCTCAGAAGAAGTTCACATACATTTTCTTGTGCAGAAACCAGGAAAATGTGCTTTGGCGATTTCTCCTTCATGTATGGGCACAGCATTCTGCTTCATGGTTGTGTTGTTGTCAGATTACCAATTTTGGCCCCTGGAACACATAAACAGCAATGAGATCAATACAATGAACTGTAACTCCACTATTCACACAAGGTGATAAAACCAAACCAGAGGAAGGTTTTACACAGGAGGCCATAATTATTCCCTCTCTTTAGTTTTAATTCTCTCCACTCTCTCTCTTTTTTTTAGAACTGTATTTATAATCTATCCTAAGTAAAACATCATCTATGCAATAAAACAATGTAACGTAGAGTCAAAGTTTTACTTAAAGATGGTGTGTTTTATAAATATATTTTATGTGAATATATATTTTTTATGACTAGCTAAAAAAAAAAAAAATCCTGTCAAAGGTCTTCAAATCTTATTAAAATGCAAAGAGATGGGGAAAGCTACTGGCCCGTCATTTTTTTCTTTTTAGTAGACAAGTCAAGCCTCTCCACAGTTGAAGCCTCTCTCAGTAGACATTTCTGGATCCTGTTTGTCTCTGGCCCAGTCATCGGCCTGCTGGGAGAACTGAAGTACAAAGTAGCAGCCTCCTTCCCTAGAAATCATATAAATAGTCTCTTCAAGCCTACGAGAAAATCCAAGATAAGATACAACCCCAGCTGTTTTATTCTTCATCCACTGTAGTTACACCTGATAACAGAAGGACAAACAAATAAAAATCAACGAAGGTCTAAGTTTGGAAAGTAAATTCTTTCATATGACGGTGTAGAAAGAAGTACAGCTATTTTTCATTGTAGGCCATCTTGACCTACACCACATTTAAATTCGGGAATTTAAATAGAGTACAGGTCATTGCCTTCCAAGTTCCCCAAGTTGCTAAACCTTTGCTTGTTTTGTTAATATGGTTTATTGGTCAATTTTTATGAAACACAAACAAAGGACTATTCTAAGTACCATAGTGAAAACTGATGACAGCCAAATTTCACCACAAGTACTGAAACATTTAGAAAAGGAGGATTGAAAGGATTGGGTTTGTGATTGGTCCCGGAGAGTTTTACACAGGGCCTTTGAAGCAGGAGATAAATATTACTTTATATACAGGATATTAGGAGCTGATTGTGGACTTATCAAAGGGTGACAGCCTACATTTTAAAGTTATAAGATAGAGTAAACAAGCATATCAACTGACTTGATTGGGCAGCTTCTCCTGGAAAATAATTAGGAATGATTTTTAAAATATAGAAATTTTATAGAAATTACATCACATTAGTTGAGAGATATGGCTGTTTATTACAAATGTGTATTAACACTAATTTGAACTTTTTCACAGTAGCGTAACTTCAAGGAAGTTTATTTCTAGAAAACTTGCTAGTGCAACAATAAAATCAGGGTTTTTCGTGCTTTATACAGACATAAATTATCTGTAAGTAATCGAGACCTATCCCTGGGGTTCAAATGTATGCCAGGATTTGTCTTGTATTCTTAACTTTCATGATCCTCAAACTTTCAGTTCAGCTTATTGGGACCGTGAAGATGAGCAACAACATGGTTAAACAAATATACCATAATACTTTAGCGGTCGAGCACTGCCTGGAAGAACTAGAACCCACTGTAATTGTCTAACCACACTACCCTGGAGAGTTTGAAAACCAAAACTCTGGGTGGGTCTGAAAACTTAAAGTGTCCAATTTCTTATTTGTAACTTTTCAAAAAAAGGAGTTATTGCCACTCTTACTGATAATGTTTCCGTAACTGGAGAGAGAAAGGATTGTTTCTACCACATTGTAAAACTATTATAAATATAGGTTATGTTTTGTTTTGTTTTTCCCCATCCATTTTCTGATTTCTCTTCCTATCAGTCTTGTTCTTAGAATTTCCTGCGCTGGTTCATTGCATGATTTCTAATAAAAGCCAATATTTCCCATGTATAGGAGATGTATGCCTGTGTCTTGATAACATTGAGAGGGAAAAAAGATTGAGTCTCCTCTAATTTAAAATGGCCCTATCTATGGCTGTTTTTCCCTGGAGACCACTAGGACCACAGCATCTCTGCCATCTCAGCAGACACCGAGAGACCAGCCAGGCCAGCCTGTCATATATTCAGTCCATCTGTGCCTTCTGAACATGGCTTGTCCTGGCAGTAGTATCAGTCGTTTTGCCCAGTCTGCTCAGGTCTGGAAATAGAAAACTCACTCCATTGGGCCTGATGCATGAATTTGGAAATGACTTCTCCAGAAGCAGTGTTATGATTTCTTTAGGATACTGTTGATCTTTCTGAGAAATGGGCATTTTTTTTTTTTTAAACCACTGATAAACCCAAGGCAAGACTCCATATATATAACCTTAAGATCATGCTATAAACAATCCAGAGTCTGGAAATGCAGAATGAACCCAAAGCTCCTGCCCTACACTTGGGCCTCACTCCTTGTTTTTCAATATCATTGTGGGATCCAGATGGCAGATGAGCCATCTCATTGTGTATGTCACAGCCTTGGTGTTTGTTTTTGTCTATGATTTGTATATTTTCTCAAAACTACATATTCCTTTTAAGAAACATCTACTTTTAAACAATATTTAGTCTGCCTTTTGACTTACTTTAATCAACTCGTTCTACTGAACAAGGTATAGAATTGATAGCCGCTATTGATTGGATGTAGCATTACCTAATCTTCACTAAATGTAGGAAGCTTTTCAGATTTAGAAAGGTGGCAGCAAATGTCTAGTAATGATGCTGCTGGGAATTCAAGCTCAATACTGTGGTCAGTGTAAAAGTGATGTAACTATAAGAGGTATTTTATTATAAGCCTGTCGGTTTTACTAAATGTTTGACCTGGTATAATTTGTGGAGTTTTGTAGGGTGTGTGTGTGTGTGTGTGTGTGTGTGCTGGTGTGTGTGTGATGCACACATTTAACAGTTGCTTCCATAGTTTAGTCATTTAAAATTTTATCAGTAATAATTTCTATTACTAATAATGTGTTGTCATTTTTGTATCATAGGAAACCAGTATTGAAACTTAAAAAAATTACAGGTAAAAAAGAATATAGCACCATAGAATAGGAAGAAGATTACCTTAGGAATTCAATGCAGAGGAAGGGTGTGTGAAATCATTACTAAAACAGATATAAACGTGACCTTCACTGTGGTTCAGTAATTATCCTAGTCCACACTATGGTGTATATATCATGATTTTCCTTTTTTCTCTTTGTTTTCATTTTTATCTGGGTACTTCACTGGTGAGTAATTGCTAAAGAGAACCCATTATGCAAGGCGAGCATTCAGTTTGCAAGTGAATTTGCTTGTAGCTATTGCCACATTTGAACCTCACTAATGTATGCAAATTAAAAACTCTGGTATTCGGAATTGCTCCCGTTTGAAATAAAAACAGAATCTGATCATTACAATCTGCAAGCCAGGTATTATCACTGGACTAGTGAGCCGCTGATGATAAATTGTAGCGAATAGCTTGTGGAGAGAATATTTTATCTCAGTTCTCTATCACACAGCACTGCATAAAATAAGAATGATTCATCAAGCATGAGAGCTGCTGGTTTATGAAATTCATTGCTCACGGCAAGTGTATTTTTTAAAATTCAAAAGACAAAGCAACTCACCAGGGTTATTTAGTAATCAGTGTGAATTACTTCTAGGTATAAACCTTAGTGGAAAGGAATTAAAAATACATTTGCCATACAGGAAGCATTATTGCAGTAGGGGATATAATTTGACTACTTCCCATCTAAGAGCCTTATTTTGACCACACTTGATTCGGATGCCACCTTATTTTTTTTTTTAATCAAAATTGCATAACCCATCGTAATGGAATCATACACTGAGCAAGTCTGCGTCATGCTTAAAGCAGGGGCATTTGCATCATCTACTGTGATATTCACCAGCCTGCAGAGGATATTTTGCTTATTCAAAAGCACATGTAAAGAGCAGAGGCACCATATAAAGTCATCTTTCTTTCATATTTACAGTAAGAATGTTTCATTTCTTCTTGTGTATCGATGTCCCAAGGCAATGTTCCAAATGAAAAGATAATAACTTATGAAGAAGTGTCAAAAACTAATTAAGTTTTGTAACTTGTTTTTCCCTCGCACAGGGTATATTTTTCATCACACTGTCCAGTCACATGCTGAGATTCTTGCTAACATTATCACATGCCAGTCCCACCAAGTCTCAGTGGTGTCTCTCCTTCTGTCATTATTTTCAGCATCAATTAATTTTCTTCTGACCTTGCCTTTAGAGAATGTAGCAGAGAATTATCAGCACATGCTTTGCCGTCTATTTTGAAGGCATTAGGCCACTGTGTGCATTCAAAAATGGAGTCGGCCAAATATTATATTTTCTCACCTGCAGGGTTGCCTAGTAACCTGAATTAAGGATTTTCACCCAGCCTTCAAGACAAATAAACACGACTGGAAGGCAGGTTGACCCAGGTGGGAGAGTCAGACCTACTGATGGAGATCAGAATTTTGAACTAGCCAATAGAAAAGAGAAACCCTCCTTAACATTCATTGTGGAAACAGTTTCCATAACTAAACAAATCTGTTTCACTCTGGTGAGAGAACACTCAGAAACAGGATTCTCTCTCACACATTTTTATGTGTGTGTTAAGCAGCGTTTGGATTCTTCTTTTATCTCGCTATCTCTCTTAGACCTAGAGTGTACCCCTTCTGTTTCTTTAATGAAATATTGATTGTTTTGTGGAAATATTAAACTACCACCAAAAAATGCATCATTGTCACCATGTAAATATAAGTATAGGAAATACCTTTTGCCTTAATATACATACAGCAATATGTGTGCACGTACGCACACACACGCACACGCACACACACACATCTAGTCACCTATACCCTCCCATGTTCATTCAGCTTTTACTTGGTCACTGCAAGAAACAAAATCCCTAGTCTGGTGTATTGCTTTAAAGGGGGGTTTATCCTATTACAGTTTGTCCTTGACATGCTAGATTCCTTCAGAAAGGCTGGGTGTGTAGTGGTAGTTAGTGGTGGTTGGGGAGAGGGTTGCACAGGGCTGGGGGAAGGGGTAGCTTCTCCTGGAAGGTACAAAGTGAAGGAGCTACACAATTAGGATGTTGGCATCTCCTGACAGTCTTCTGCAAATGATGGTGTCAGGCCACAGAGGGGCTGAGGGTGGCAGGAGTGACATTCACCCTAGCAAGATGGAAATAAACGCCCTGTTTGATAAGAGAAAACAGACAATTTATGTCCACCCTGAAGAGTTACCAGCTAGTGAGCCATTCCTATGGGTCAAGTGCTGCATTTGCATTTTGATGGGATGTTATCAAGTAATTAATGCACCAGTCAGGATTTATTACCTCAGGAGCCAACTGAAAGGTTCATTACAAAATCGGTTTCACTTGAAGATAGGCATTTCCTCAGAGTTAGCTTTTGACATGTTGTTCCTTGCTCTCTCTGCCCGTGGCAGCCATGGTAGAAGGCCAGTGAGGTGAAATTCATTGCTTAATAAGGGCATTCACTTTGGGTATTCTTGTGATAATAAATGTATACATCAAGGCCGCACTGCCTTGTCAGTTTAATTGCTTCTTGTGCTCCTTAACAAGCCAATCTTAATCAGTCTGGACCACGTTATGAATAATTTAGGGATCAGCAGACTTCACGCTTAATAAGATGTACTAGATTATAAAACTTAAGTGCACTGTTTATAGAAAGCATGCAAAACACTTTAAGTTTTTATTAGCGGTGAGGAAAAAACAAGCAGTGAGTTATTCTAACATTTGCAGTTTGTGAGCAACAGCTGTGTTTCTTAATGCTGTAACCCCCTCCACTTTTGTTGAAGGCCACAGTTCGGCCTCTCGAGCCTTCTAAGCCTCAGTGAGACATAATGGGAAATTTGAGCAGGCTCCAGAATCGAGGGCCAACCAGCAATTGTCATTTTAGAAAACATTCTTTTATCTTTTTAAATGCAAAACAGACCATATTTTAAAAACAGTTTCTGATAGCCAAAATTACCTACCCTTTTTTTGGTTCTGTAAGCACACATGAAATTTTAACTTAATTGACTAGAGAATGGACACTGAGCCTTCTAACTTTTCTTTAAAAAATAACAATAAAAAAGATGCCCCTCTTCTCTCAGAGTGTATTTGTTATGTAAGTAATGCCTATGCAAGATGGAGTTTGTTGCTGAAGTCCAACAGAAAGGTTTAGTCTTAAAAAAGGAACGCAAGAATGTATAAAATTAGAAGAATGAACAAATCTCTGTAAGGTTATTAAAGATTTCTGCATTTAATAAATATTGTTTGATTTAAAAGGACCGTTTAACCTTATTGTTTTAAAAAGAACTGTTTGTCCTCCATTTTACCTTAACATTTGTGGGCTCTAAGTCGTCCACAGAGTAATGCATCATTCAGTTTATGACATCTAATAAAGGCCTATTGCAAGCATTAGAACCAGGTGCTTCAACCATTTTCTTTTCTGCTCCTAGCCTATTGTTCTCTTCTAACCTAAAGAGAAAGAATTCCATTTGGGCCAGCTTCATTTTTATCACTTTTATTTAAATCCAGACACATGCTAACAACCAAGTCCTTTCATTTGGTGTTGCTGCAAATAATAAAATGTACGTGCATGCAGGAGCATGTGTGTGAGTCCACTTGATTGAATGTACAAGGACTAACACGTTTACATATTTTGAAAAAGAATTGTGCTTTTAGTAATTTGCTGGGATATTAAAAGATGGCTCTTGCTGCACATGAATGTATGACTCACAAATCTGCGTGGCAGTAAATGAAAACCAACTTCAAACCTTTTTCACAACCTATAGCTGGACCATCATACTCCTTTGTTCTTGTTCAGGTTAATAGAGATTGAGGAGATGGGCAGAGGAAAAGCAGTGCAATTTTCTGCTATTTAAGCTTGGCGAAATGGCACTCTTCAGGAAGCAGGAAAAAGTATGAAAGCGTAATAGGCATTTTAAAAGTAGAAGTCCATATAGCTGCTTGAGGGATTCTCAGATTTAGGCATGCATAGAATGGCGAATGAGATAATCAGCATTGTGAAATTGAAACCTGTCTGCTGCCTGCTGCTGTTCTTCCCTCTTTCAGTGGAGTGATTTGTAACACTCATCTTCTTCAGGCAAGGCAGCCTTCAAGATTATCCAGAACTGTCAATAGTAATTGCCAAAGTATTTTATTACCTACAGAAAATCAAAGGAATTTTATAACCAACAGTTATCAAGTTTCAATACACGGTATAAAGAGAGCAATTTTAGTTGGAATACAATCATGTTTGGCTTGCTTTAATGTTCTTGAGACAATTCCTGTGCAACGAACTACAACATTCACTGTATTTAAGCTAGAGGCAAGAATACGCATATGTACTTGTAGCATAAAAAAAATTACATAATGCCTGCAAGCTTCTGCAAGCAAGTGATTTTTAATTGCCATACAAACTCTGCCTTAGCTAATTACTTCTGAAAAGAAAGAGGGTTTTGTGAAACTCCAGATGACATTTGAAGTTCTGCCATAGAGAAATATGGTCTAACTAGGGCATTCTCTATATGATATGGCACAAAATGTGCCTTTGAGTCAGAAACTATGACTTTACAAACTTTGGAATTATACTGAATGGTTACAGAATGCATCATTGTGAATAAACAGAGGGGTTTTGCAGTATACAGAATTCAAGATTATCAGCTTTATGCTTCAGAATTATTTTTATACTTTAGGGACAGCCACTTTCAAATAGTTATTTGTTTTTTAAGAGTCAAAAATGTTTCTCAAAGGAAATATAAGAGCGGGAAAACATTTCCTACAAGCCTATTCCTACGTTCATGTTGGAACGTAAATGCCCTTATTAGGTAAGAGAACATAAGGAGGAATTCTTTATATCTACTGATACTTATTTAGATTTGAGGTTCTAGTGCACAGAGCAGGGCCAAAGAAGCTTCTGTATCCTTTAGTAGCTCTGAGACCAAAATGTGTGATATTTTCTATGAGAGCAAATTTTTCACTAATTCCTGTCAGCACACTTGAGCTGTCAACCAACAGTAAGCGATATCCATTTAACGGTAAAAGGACAAATTTACTTCAAAATATTTAAGAGGAAGGGAAATTCCTCTGTCTGGTATTGAAACAAAAATCCAGACTTCTACTTTGGGAGAACGTGAATTAGTGTGTGTGTGTGTGTGTGTGTATGTACTGCAGTGACATGAGGCAGGAGAAGGTGGTGTATTCAGCAGTTCATTTCACTTTTGAAAAGTAATGTTAAAATGTTTCTGAAAGTAAAATAGCCAGGATTTTAATATTTGTCCTCCTGAAATGCGGTTGTGCAATTCAGGTAACTATACTTTTATGAAAATAATAATTTATGCTAACTATTGCAAAAAAAAAAACACTTTTTTTTATTCCTAATCAGACACCAAATAGGCTTTTTTTCTAAGAGGAGTGGAAAATAATAGAGTAGTTCATGTATCAAAACGTTCAGCTGTTTTACTTCTAAAAAGTCTAAAGGAGGATCATGAGTTTAGGCGTAGTTAAATGGGCTTGACTGATTGCACACTTATTTTTATCCTGTTTTAGTTTGAAAAATATTTGATTTAATGTATGTGACAATTTTAGAATCTGAGCTCAATATAAGGAGGGAAGATAAACAAGAATCCTACAAATTACACTTTCAAAATCATTAGGAATATCTTTGCCCCAGTATATGCTCCTTTTATTTTAAAGCAAAACTCATTTTAAACAACATGCCAGTGAAGACAGTATGTCATTTGTATAAAGAAATAAACCAATAATGTACATTTTTGTATTCACATAATGGTACGAAATTGATTTATACCAGATTTAAAAATATGTATTTGTTTTCATATCTGACTGTAATTCAGACTTCGAATTTTTGTATTAAGCCCAGCAGTTTTTTAAATACCTGAAAAAATACCTCTGAATAAAACAAGAATCTGAGATGACTTTTCTTTGATGTTTCCAAAATACCAGAAAATATTCAAATGCCTCATTCATGCCATAATAAAATATGATTTCACTGAAAGGAAAGCCGTAGCTGTGTAAAGTCATGATTGATTTAGCATCAGGTCATTTATGAAGTTACATGACTAATGGAAGCAATATGGGGAAAGTAATCAAGGCTTTTACAATTTAGGGTTGAGTGTACCACATTGCCCCAAATTCAGTTTTTACATATACATCATAGTTTTAATTGTATAATTTAAAACCAGTCTATGACTGTATATTTAGTGACTTTGGGGTTTCTAATAAAAGGCGAATTTGAATAGCTAAATACCCGTTGAAAAATTTTAAAGAGAGGAGGCCGAAATTATTGATGAATCAAAGCTTTTTGTGAGTGACACAAATATTAGGAGAGAAATACTCCCATTTGAAACAAATTGCCCGTCTTGACTCAATAGACAAATCCATCTCTGGGCGAATAGGAAAACAAACAAACAAACTAGCATTTTTCATTGGCTTTTCAAACACAGGCCTTTAAAAAGGTAGGCAGAGTTTTCAGACTGGGCACTGGTCCTGCGAAAGCACTCCATCAGCACAGAGACTTCTCTAAGTAAGTATATACTTTGTTAACATGGAAGTGAGAAATTAATTAATGATGTTTGTTGATTCGGAGTTACCTTTAAAAATTTATTTATTTAACCAGTCCACTGCAAGGTTTAATGTTGGATTAGGTGAGGTCAAGGGTCAGGGAGAAATTCCACAGCTGCGTTTGTAGAGGACAGCCCCCGCCCGCCAACAGACACACACCTCCTGTAGCCTGAACAGCGGAAAGTGAACCGTGGCTGTGTTGTTCACTCACTCAGTCAGATCGAAGCCCAGCTCAATAGCATTAAACCAGCCCCCATTTGAGAGATTTGTCTTACAAAACCTTGAAAACTGCTCTGAACGTGCATACATTGATTTTGTTGCTGGAATCTCCTGAGCTTTGATGAAAAGGCAGCCTCCACATGCAGGTGAAAAGGGTTTACCTCTTCAATATTAAAAAGAAAAGATTAAGGATTTCTGTTCTGCTAAGGCTGAACTAATCAGGGCCATGCGAGGGTAAGAACGCGGCCTGATTTTCTGTAGTTGAACAAGAATTTAAAAATCCCTCGTGTGACCTCCGCTGTGGGTCGCTTACCATTATTCCATCTTGTATAGTTAATCAAATGACATGTGGCACATGACCAAATTTGTTTTCCATCTTTTACAGAAGATAGTTACTGACTTTATTAAGGGACAGTCACTTTAGTTACCATAATGGAAATGAGGAAGTTGTGAAGGATAAAGAAAAACAAAAACAAAAAAACATCAAAAAGAAATCAGATCATGAAGGACTGCCCAATTTAGTATTCGCTGAAGATATATAGCCTTTCTGTATTTTTGATATGAAGTTCAAGTCTATTTACTCACATTAAGGCAGAAAAAATAAGCGAAATGATTTTCATAAATTTTTGGTTTTTTCTCAACAGAACTACAGTTATCATTTGACCTAAGCAAAGAATACTTGCCATTTGTCCTTGCTATAAACAATGCTTGCACTTTTTTTCTATAGACACTACATGCAACTTCTCTCTGTCTCTCTTTTTTAAGCATCAGAGGATTACAGTGTCCTTAGATAGCTGGCACACATCATTTCTCAGCAGGGAATTCCAGAATGAAGTCAATGCACCTCTTCTAAGAGAAGAACAATTTTACACCCTGTAGCACTAATTCCTGTAATTATTTGTGTCTGTCTTAGCCAGGATTTGGGTAAGGTGATATGAAACCTTTCTGAAATGATGGTGTAAGTAAGCCTTTAAGGGGGGGGGGGGGTTAAATAAACTAGCCATGCTGTGAGATTTCATATATTGTAAGGTATCTGCAAATGTAATAGACTTATCTAGAATCAAGTCCTATCAGCCATGTCTTTGATGTATTGTAAAAACTATAATAACAATGCTGAAACAAACACCACAGAGGAAGATAAAGCTGGATAAGAGAATTTCAGAAATTAGATAACACTCATTTTCCAGCATTTACAGGTTTGCCTTTTAGGCATTTGTAACCTGCACTTTCTCCTGTCTCACTCAGCATGGTTCATCATCTTCAAGCACATCTACTTTTCTATCACAGTTAAATTACAAGATCCTACTCAGATAACAGAGTGAACATCCAAAAGACAAGATTCCTAGCTGTGAACCATTTAATGATGATAATGACTGAATCCAGGACAAAGATGAGATGTCCATATAAAATTCCTGAGACCTGACCAATGAAATAAGAATCTAGACTCTGCTCTCCCTGATGAAGTAGTAGTCAACGTTCACCATAGCCTGCTGTGAGAATGGACTTGGAATTAGTTTTAGTTACAGATAAAGTATGATCAGTGGCAAAGAAAAAAACCTTAGCAAAAAATTTTTTCAAGAGATGTAAAGCTGGTTGAAGTGATAATAATTTATTTTTTAGGACAGAGCAGATTGTTTCGTTAGGTCAACAGAGCAGGTGTTTTATTTAGGTTTACACTTTCTTTGTAACAGCATAATTGGCAGTTTGCAGTATTTGAGCGACAGAAAGAACTCAACTTTTAATTACTTTGTTACATGCATTTATGGTTTGAATTTTAAAGTATTTTTTTCTATAGTCACTTCCAAGTACTCCCAGAGTTCTTAAAGAGAGTTTATATACTGGGACTAACAATATTTTTTTTTTTTTGCAAGCCAGTCCACAAAGGCGACTTTTTACCTCCTGGATGTATCAAATCAAAGGGAATCCACTATTCAGCACCTTGGGACTGAATAGTGTTTAAGCCAATTGTTGCCACTCCTGGGTGTTTAGAGAACTATACATTTTCTGTCTGTGCTGGTCAGAAAGGACCAAGGCTGGTATCCTGTGCCACTTGCTATCATCAATTAATTAGTACAATCATCTAATTTCTAGGTGGACATAATGGCATCATGCACTTTATGGAATATAATCGCCATAACATATTCCAAATTGTGTTACACCAATATTATGTGATTAAACTATTTTGTAGGAGGAGGTTCTTGTGTTTGAACATTGAGATCTCTAATTTTTTACTTCCATCCCTTCCAGATGGTTCTTACAGTTTAGAACAAATACAAAGATATAACAGACGTAGCTAAACCATCATAGACTAGGTATACAGAGAAAAAAATTAAAGACCAATCTTTGAAATTACTTAAAATTTCTTTTGTATCCATAGTGGATATCATGAGAGAATGAAGATTTAGGGTGGGTATAAAGATGATTAAAAATGATTAAAAATAGATTCTGTATAAGCAAGAAGAGATGGACTAATCTGTCTCTTACCAGGAATTATATGGCAACAAATGGGTAGGATGTCTCTGTCTGGGCTAGCTTCTTTCTCATATAGATAGCTCTGCACAATCAAAGGTATAAAAAAAAGACCGATGCCTGTAAGATATGTTGTCTAGAGGCATTATCATCTTTAAACTAAGAAATAACTCCTATAGTTCTGCATTTCTGAAGAAGAGCAACACTGCCACAGAAATTCAAGCAGGGCTAGTGGAGACACAGCTCTGTGCAAATGCTATTCCCTGTGGAGATTGTTCAGTTTTGTTTTTCTCATATAGTATTAGAATTTGTAGTAAAGGTTTATAACCAGTGACTTCCTTTGTGCGAAGAGCTCCCCATTGGTGGCAATAAAACCAAAAAAAAAAAAAAAGTATACACAGGTGAATGTTATGGTTTCAAAATACGTGAATAAATCATTTGATCTATGTATGTTTTAATTTACTCATCTAATTTATATTATACTTAAAATTTTCTTTGTCAGTTTTGTTTTTCATCAAAGCTCTGATTAAAAAATATAAAATATCATAATTACAAATGTAATAATTAGTTATCAAAATAATACATTATAGCCTAGTTTGGCTTCTTTGCCGTACTGTTAAATAAATATTGTCTTAAACACACATATCGAGTAATTCCAATGAAAAATACAATTATTAGCTTTAAAAAATTTTATAAACTTTTTTTTTAGCTGCCATTACTTATAACTAGTACATACAAGTTAGTGATCTTGTTAGTCAGTAGAAGCCAATAAAGCTTTTACTAGTCAATTGTTCTAAGGTTTCATCTGTTTATAAAATTTCAAAGCATAAAATGTGCCATATCTATTTGCTTTGAAAAATAGTCCCTAAAAAGGCTTATTTTTCTAATAGTCACCCAAACTATCTAAACATTCTTCCTTCTATAATACTAAAAAAAAAAAAAAGTTTAAGGTTGACTTACCTTTTCCCATATCTTTTAATTCTGTTTAATTTTCTATCCTTTCCTGGTGTTGTTTTGCGCATTCCTACATCTTGCAGTGTTGTACAGGGCGAAGACCCAGTAAGCGAGTTAAAGGCTGATGACGCTAACGAATCCGAGCGCAAATGACTGAATCGATAAGAAACCAGCCACTGCTGTTTAAGTGTATCGATAAATGTACCTTTATTTTCTCTTGAATGGATAAGTGTCGCAGTTAAGAGTCCTATGGATCTCTTAATTGAAAGTTAATTTTAAATCAATAAAGTGAGTCATTTAAATATTGATTGGCCCTTTCTACACGCATTGTTAGCTGATTTTTTTTTGCAACAACTTTGTTTAAATGCAATCAATAGCCCACAATCAGTATGTTCTATAAAAAATTGACAGATGTTCCCAAAATGCCTGCTAGGCATATTCTTATCTGTTTACATATGCAGCAAAGATATTTCAGTCAGTACCTAGAGGGTTAGAGGTCCAGGGATCTCTCTCTCTCTCTTTCACACACACCCACACACACACCTTGTTTTCCTTAAATACCAGTTGTTTTTCTCTGTTACATTTAGCCTCTTATCTAGTGTACCTTAATCTTTCACTTACATCTTCAGTGCTTGGAAATGAAAAGACAATGTGGATATCATCTTTATAGGATCCATATCAAACATCTATATGGTTGCAATTTGAAGAAAACAGTGTTTTCAGCTATAAACATTTTAAAACATCTGGAGATACAGTCTTTTGTGTGTTTTTTTAATCATACTACATCAGCAATATTGCTTGAATAAAAATGATGTATCTTTTAATGAAATAAAGTATTTTTGCTTGTGTGAACGTATGTATCAAGTATGCGGCTATCAGGTACTTTTCCTTTATGTAACCTCTCTTAGATAGCATCTCTTTTAGCGTAAAAGCAAGTAGCCATGCTTCCTTTCCTTTCCATTTGACAAAGAGAGCGGCCGAGTTAAAAGAATACAAATTGCATGACATGAAGTTCATTTTGATTAACTTTAGTTCATTACTTGAAGCTTTCAGCATATCAGCAAATATGCCTGAGAAGTCGTCCAAAAAATGCAGAGCCAACATCATCACCCCTTTTCACCAAAGGGTTAGTTTTGAAATCACAGGACTTCTAATAGTAACTTCTAGTATCACAGAGATTTATAAGACCACTGATTAAAGGTGCAAGTCTTTGATTTTTTCCTTCTGAAATCCACAAATGTGAAAATAACATTTACTAATAAACATTCTTTTGAATTAGGAAGTGATCCAATTATTGATTAAAAGTTAAAATGTAGAAATAATAGAATTTGACAGTAGCTCACAGTTTTTTTGTGTGTGTGTGTGCTTAGTGATATCAACTAATATGAAGAAAGGCAAAGTTAACTTATGGTGTTAGATTGATACTTGATCAAAAAGTAAAAATAATACAGCATAATCATATTTCATCTCTGAAGTCCTATCATTAAATCCTATCATTAAATGGATATGAAAACTGACCAGATTGAAAATAATACCTTTTTCATCTTACCCCTCTTTTTTTGAAGATTGGAAAATACCAGCCTAAAGCATACATATTTGAGGATAGCTGAGCTAAGAGTCTACTCTGTGTTGCTATATAATTTTAACTTTTTCATATTAATACTAACTCCTTCAACTCTTCTGCAAATCCCCTCTTTAATCGTGTATTGTTGTCCTCTCAATACAGGAGCTCAGAACCCATTCCGTTCCATTTTCAGTGCTAGGAAAGCTATAGCAAAAGGGGAGATTACAAAGAAATGGTGGGCTATCATTAGTTCATATGCATACGAGTTGCACATGTGAAGATACTGTGTTTAGGATCAGCCTTAAGATGTGACTGATAGATCTTATTTGTCTGATAGAGCTGGCCAGGGAAATAGAGCTACAGCTGGTTACTTCATTAGGTCCTCTCATTGATTGAACCCTGCTGAAGTGATGCAGCAGGCTCCTCAGATAACTGCTGGTAATAGAACAAAATGAATTCTTATCACAGAGATTGGAAAGGCCATTAACCCTGGCCTCCAATGCTTTTCAGAGGTCACAGACAGGAAGCCAAGCGGTGACTGGGAAAACTGTTTTCTGTCTAACTACAGGTCACGTTAGAAGGGTGTGTGTGGCTTTTTTACCCTTCGGCTTCTGTGTGGATGAAACCGTTATACTGGCAGATGTTAATAATCAGCTGTAAATAAATATTGGAGCCAGAAGAAGAAAAACGAGAAAGCCCAGGAATTTATTTCAATAAATATTTAATAAAAGAACAATTGTTACTGCGATATTTACTGCCAGTTCTGCTGTAGTTTTAAAACTAATACTTTTTCATAGAAATTGGAAAGAGAAATACATAGAGGCACTTTAAAAAGGAAATTTAATATGGTTTGATATAAAAATATGTTTCCTTCCTTTCCTTCCTTCAGCGAATCACCCATGGCTGCCTGGCTTCCTCTCATTGCTAGAAGCCTGCCACTGGGTCATCTCAGAATGAGGGCAATGCTTTGCTTGCCTTTTACCTGGCTGAAAGGGGTGTATATCTAAGGAACAGTCCTATAATTTACATTTAATGCAACCTTTCAATTGACCAAGAGCCCACAACCTAAGCCCCCATCTCACAGCTGAGGACTTTCCCACATTTGTCAAGTCACTGCCACTCCAGGATCAGACTAAAGGACTCATCCATTTACAGCCTGAAGCACCAGGTGACAGTTTTTCTGCCTCTGTGAAAAGAGGAGTGATTAGAGCAGCCATTGGTATTTTTATTCGTTTAGCCTGAGAAGGAAAACTTTTATAGATTAGGGAACCTTAGCTAAGGATATACCTCATAGAAAGAATGGGAGCAATTTCCTTTCATTCCTAATGTATATTTGCCTGTATGTGTGTGTGCAAAGATGTACTAGGCTATTTTTAACAATATGTTGGTGGCTTCTATACTTATGATTGTGATTTAATTTCAGTGTCTGTGGTTGTGTGGTATTCTCTGTTGGAGCCAATCTCTCACTAGGAGTTAGTTTATTTAAATGTAATTGGGTCCTGTGGATGGAAAAAAAACTACCGATTGTATGTCTTTGGAAACCCACCCAGACATTCGGTTTGGCCTTCCGTGCATAAATAATAACAAGAAGGTGTATGCTGTCATTGCCCTGCTTGAAACACCAGAAGTGGTTTGGCAGGAAAGAAACCAAAACAGATTACTCCGGATAAACTTAAAATCAGATGCTTCTTCTCACTGGGTTACATACCGTATACATGTATGTGCATAATTATATATTATGTTTTAGAATGCTTCTAGGTTACAGGAATGAAGAAACCCAGTTAATATTAGGAATCTATAGATCTCAATCACTTCAAAGTAACAGAAGGGCTAAAGTTTTACCAAGAGAAATTCATTTCCTTTAATTTTATGAGTTAAATATTTGGTTTTACTTAAAGAGCCAAATATTAAGAGAATCATGCCTAAAATTGGTTTAAGTAAACACGTAAGGTCTAAATTAAAAAAAAAAAAAAAAAAACCTTTGCAGTCGAGTAGATTCTGACTCATAGCAACCCTATAGGACCGAGTAGAACTGCCCCTTAGGGTTTCCCAGGAGCAGCTGGTGGCTTTGAACTGCCAACCTTTTGCTTAGCAGCCTGAGCTCTTAACCACTGCGCCACCAAGGCTCCACTTAAGGTCTACCACTTAAGGCTTTGGGGCATTAAATTCTAAAGTAAAGGTAAAGTTCTGTTGAAAATATTTACAATTTAAATTTGCACGTTGTTTTTTGGTATAAAACATCTTTTTTTTTTTCTCACATGAACTAATAAATATGTTTTAAAATTTAGTTAAGTAAATGTTTAGCTTATTTCATTTTTCAAGAAGGTCAGGTTTATTGCACATGTTTCGGGGAGTGACACGGAGGTTAGGAATTTCATCTTGTGGGACCTGGGATGAAACCCCGTGAAATTTTCAGACTTGTGGCTAGCCGTGTTGTGCTCTATGGACCTTGGTAATGCAGCTTTGAATGCGGCTCGTGCTGTCCAGTAAAGAACAAGTATTTTTTTTTCCCTTCGTTAGATTTCAATTTAAGAATGTTCACTCTGTTTTTGTTTTTAATGCTCCATACAAAGAGTAATATTAGGTGATAAACCAAATTTAAGAAACAAGAGTATATGCTGCGAAGGAAAAGAATACTGATACCTTTGTATCACATCCACGTTAGGCAAAATAGACATAAATTAACTATTTCACGTGTACCTTCAAAAATCTATAAAATTTCATAATTTCTCTTTCTCTTTTAACTTGACTGAGTTAAAGGAAGGAAAAAGTTGAATTTTTAGGTACTATAAGGATTTTTATAAGGATTTTAGGAAAATAAATGAATTAGTGGTACAAGATGATCTAATTTTTTTATTTTCTAACATATTGTCTAACAACTGAAGTAAAAATGTATTGTGTTGTGTTTTTTTTGTTTGTTTTGTTTCTAATTTGTTGGCATTCAACCAGATTAATTTCCGCAAGAACCAAGTAAGCTTCATTAACAAATTTGTAAGTGACAAATATTATTATGATTTTTTAAGGCAAATATGGAATATGTACTGTTTTGATGTTTAAAAATTCCAACATTTATAGTGTTTCATGGCCTGTTTTGGGATCTGCAGTTCTGATAGAAGCAAAAAAACAAACAAACAAAAAATCTTTTGCTGTCGAGTTGATTCCGACTCATAGTGACCCCACAGGACAGTGTAGAACTGCCCCGTAGAGTTTCCAAGGAGTGGCTGGTGGATTTGAACTGCTGACATTTTGGTTAGCAGCCAAACAAATGCTTAACCACTGTATAACCAGGGCCATGATAGAAGCATACAGAAATATAAATAAAAATCATAAAAATAAGCTCCCTGATAAGTTTTCATTTGTTCTGTTTTGTAAGAAAAATCTTGACTTTAGGATTCATTGAGAGGAATAAAAGAGCACTATTTTGTTTCTTAGCCATCTCAAGATGATTTGAAATTAGTACTATAACTTTTCAATCTATTTCTTAAATTTTACTATTTTAAAGCCAGCTTTTTTCCAAGTAAAATCTTATGACAGAACTCCTTGTTTTGATCAAGAATATTTATAAGCTTGTTAGAGAAAGAAAAAAAAAAGCATTACAAAAGTTGGTGCCAAAAATATCATCATTTTTCAGTGTTTTCATACGTCTTTTAAGTATTTTAGTGATAAAATTTGTGGTTGAATTGGAGAATTAAAAGGGATGTCTGGAAATCTACTTTCAAAACAAGTTGAGTTCTTTCATCTTTCATTCTTCCTAAGTTTGGTTTTCAAATCAAAATTTTTCCCACTTCTTGTACAATACATATTAAATTTTATGAAGTTGTTTTGTATACTGACATTTTATGCCTCCTTGAAAACCACATTTGTTTAGAACTCAAATTCCCAAAATTAGGCCTAGAATTAGGAACAACACAGAAATGTTGTGTTTTCTCCTGGTTATCTACATGCTGAAGGTGACATTTGTTATTGCTATTCATTTTATATTTAAAAGCTGTATTCTACATAAGGATTTAGTTAAGTATTTGGAGAGGTCCATTAGAAGTTTCAGGCTACTGGAATAACATTTCTTGCCAATATGTAAGGATAAGACTCCAAAACATTTTATTGTTCCATTAAAAAAACTCAGTTAATCCCTTTTGGACTTTATATTGTTCTTTCAAAGTAGAATTGTTTTGTTTTTACCTTAATAATCAGCTAATTTGTCTTCTGTAGACGTGTCCATGTGGTTTGACATTAACTTTTTTTGACAAAAAAATTCAGATCATGTAAGTCAGTGCCTAGTAAAGCTCAGCGTGCTGTGGGCTGAATTCTACTCCTTTCAGCTTAAAATCGTATTTTAATTAGTCTTATAGGACATTTTGATTGAGAACTTACGGTTGTTCTTTACTCATCATGCTATTCTTCTATAGCATTGTCTTTAGCAATTATTAAAAGCAAAACCAAAAAGATACTAAAAAAGGTGACTGTCCCAATTATATACTTAATCCTTAGTTTTCTGGTAAATGTGTGAATGAAAAGGTTTTACATTAAGACAATAGAAAAGGAAATGTAAATTACTTTTCTTATAGTTATTTAACATCCACAAAAAAGCATATCTGGGTTATTTCTGCACAGGTTGACCATAAACCTAGGAATTCCATAATCCCTTATGGGCATTCTTATGAGAAGGAGGTCTACAGCTTTCACTAAAAAAAAAAACCAAAGCAAACCCATTGCTGTCAAGTCAGTTTGGATTCATAGTGACCCTATAGGACAGGGTAAAACTGCCCCATAAGGCTTCCAAGTTGCAGCTGGTGGATTCAAATTGCCAACCTTTTGTTTAACAGTCAAGCTCTTAACCTTTGCACCAGCTGGGCTCCATAGTTTTCACTAGAATATTAATATATCCTCAACAAGAAATACTATTTTTTTTTAAAGAAAACTAGTAGCACATAGTTCGAATGCTACTTAAATACAACTTTCCTAAAGATGGAGCCACTGTCTTTGGTGCAGTTGAGTTTAGTGCCCTCCCTGAAACCTCACCTCACTAATGTGACCACACACTTGGCAGTATTGGTGCCTCTGGGGCATCCGGGCTACACAGACAGATCTTCTTTCCCCAAGTACAAGCAGCTAACTTAAGAACTTTCAGGGACATTGTATTTTTTTTTTTTTTTTTTTATCGTGCTTTTTTTTAAGTGAAGGTTTACAAATCAAGTCAGTTTCTCATACAAAAACTTCTACACAACTTGCTATGTACTCCTAGCTTCTTGTGCCCTAATAAGACAGCACATTCCTCCTCTTCACTGGTTCATGTACATTCAACCAGCTCCTTCACCCTGCCCCACTCTGCCTTCTCATCTCGCCTCCAGACAGGAGCTGTCCATATAGTCTCGTGTCTACTTGAGCCAAGAAGCTCACTCCTCACCAGTATCATTTTCTGTCTTATAGTCCAGTCCAATCCCTGTCTGAAAAGTTGGCTTCAGGAATGGTTCCGGTCTTGGGCTAACAGAGAGGGTCCAAGGACCGTGACCTCTGGGGTCCCTCTACTCTCAATCAGACCATTAAGTCTAGACTTTTTACAAGAATTTGAGATCTGCATTCCACTGTACTCCTGCTCCATCAGGGATTCTCTGTTGTGTTCCCTGTCAGGGCAATCATTGGTGATAGCTGGGCACCATCTAGTTCTTCTGGTCTCAGGCTGATGTATTCTCTGGTTTATGTGGCCCTTTCTGTCTCTTGAGCTCATATTTACCTTATGTCTTTGGTATTCTTCATTCTCCTTTGTTCCAGGTGGGTTGAGACCAATTGATGCATCTTAGATGGCCACTTGCTAGCACTGAAGACCCCAGATGCCACACAGCGGGGTGGGATGCAGAACGTTTTCTCAGTGTATTTTGTTATTGGGACATTGTATCTTTGATGAAACCATCTTAGGAAACTGGAGTTTTCCTAATTCAAAATGACAGAAGTGGTACCCAGAATCACTTTTGTGCTTCTGCTCCTTGAGGCTTCAGATTTAAGCACTCAGTCAAAACAAACCTAGTTCTATGTTTTAGAAGAACCGGTAACTGAGAAAAAGGGTAGGGAGGGACTAAGAAATGATGTATCTTGTTCTTCTTAGAAGAAAAGAAAGAGAAAAAAAGAGTTAGGCATACTCATTGCCATCAAGTCCGTTCCAACTCATGGTGACCACATGTTTTACAGACTAAAACTGCTCCATAGGGTTTCCTCAGTTGTAATCTTTATGGAAGCAGATCCCCAGACCTCTTTTGTGGCACCACTAGATGGGTTCAAACAGCAAACCCTTAGGTTAGTAGTTGAGCACAAACCATTTGAACCACCCAAGAACCTAGAGTTAAGCATAAAGTAGAGTAAGAAATGAGAGTGAATAAGAAGGTTATAGGCTATACGTTTTGGCTGTAAGTGAAAGAAGTTTATTTGGATATGGTTAGCACCTAGAGGAGTTACTTAGAGCTTCTGAGATAAAGAATGGGAATATGCTTTGGAAAGTATTAAGGGTCATCCAAATATAAAAGACCAAAGAGCCAATAATGCGAAAGGAGATGCAAATAGGGAGGGTTCTAAATATAAATTCACAAATAACATTTCTGAGTTAAAGATGAATTATTGTCCAATCTTAGGAGGTCCTGTACTTAGCTTTTTCACAAGTACATGAAAGTTGACAGAAGTAAATGCGGTGTTCAATTAATGGTAAAGCCAAAAGGATCCTTAAGGCCTCCCTAGATCCACTCCTTACATTTTGCAGTTGAGGAAACAGAGGAATCCAACAGCTTCATGACTTGCTTAGGATCACATAGCTCTTCAATAGCACAACCCAAGCCTTCCGATTCCCACTTCAACATTCCTTTATTTCTTCATCATACCCTGCTGTTTACATTGTGTTAAGAGAAGGCTTTAAATTCTGATCATCTTTCCTATCTTTTCCATTGTCTATAAAATGTTTCTCCTAAAAAAAAAAATTCTAAAAATGTCATAATCTGTAATAAGATGCATATTGCATTCATTCTTCCTTCTCCCACAGAATTTATTGTTCTCTGCTCCTTCTCTCACCCCCACGTGTCTGTCAGTTTGTCATACTGTGGGGTCTTGCATGTTGCTGTGATGCTGGAAGCTATGACACCAGTACTCAGATAGCAGCAGGGTCACCCATGGAGGACAGGATCCAGCTGAGCTTCCAGACTAAGACAGACTAGGAAGAAGGACCCGGCAGTCTACTTCTGAAAAGTATTAGCCAGTGAAAACCTTATGAATAGCAGCAGAACATCGTCTGATATATTGCTGGAAGATAAGCCCCCCCAGGTTAGGAGGCACTCAAAAGATGACTGGGAAAGAGCAGCCTCCTCAAAGTAGAGTCAACCTTAATGACAGAAATGGAGTAAAGCTTTCGGGACCTTCATTTGCTGATGTGGCACAACTCAAAATGAGAAGGAACAGCTGCAAACATCTGTTAATAATTGGAACCTGGAATGTACGAAGTATGAATCTAGGAAAATTAGAAATCATCAAAAATGAAATGGAACTCATAAACATCGATATCCTAGGCATTAGTGAACTGAAATGGACTGGTATTGGATATTTTGAATCAGACAATCATATAGTCTACTATGCTGGGAATGACAACTTGAAGAGGAATGCTGTTGCATTCCTCGTCAAAAAGAACATTTCAAGATCCATCCTGCAGTGATGTCAGTGATAGGATGATACCCATACGCCTACAAGGAAGACCAGTTCATATGACTATTATTCAAATTTATGCACCAACCACTGGGGCCAAAGATGAAGAAATAGAAGATTTTTATCAGCTGCTGCACTCTGAAATTGATCGAACATTCAATCAAGATGCATTGATAATTACTGGTGATTGGAATGTGAAAGTTGGAAACAAAGAAGAAGGATCAGTAGTTGGAAAATATGGCCTAGGTGATAGAAACAATGCTGGAGATCGAATGATAGAATTTTGCAAGACCAACGACTCCTTCATTGCAAATACCTTCTTTCACCAACATAAATGATGACTATACACATGGACCTCGCCAGATGCAGCACACAGAAATCAAATAGACTACATCTGTGGAAATAGACGATGGAAAAGCTCAATCTCATCAGTCAGAGCAAGGCCAGGGGCCGACTGTGGAACAGACCATCAATTGCTCATATGCAAGTTCAAGCTGAAACTGAAGAAAATCCAGAGCAAGCCCATGAGAGCCAAAATATGACCTCGAGTATATCCCACCTGAATTTAGAGACCATCTGAAGAATAGATTTGATACATTGAACACTGGTGACTGAAGACTGGATGAGTTGTGAAATGACATCAAGGACATCATACATGAAGGAGGGAAGAGGTCATTGAAAAGACAGGAAAAACAGAAAAGACCAAGATGGATGTCAGAGGAGACTCTGAAACTTGCTCTCGAAATGTCAAGAAGCTAAAGCAAAAGGAAGAATTCATGAAGTAAAAGAACTGAACAGAAGATTTCAAAGGGCGGCTTGAGAAGACAAAGTAAAGTATTATAATGACATGTGCAAAGAGCTAGAAATGGAAAACCAAAAGGGAAGAACATGCTCGGTGTTTCTCAAGCTGAAAGAACTGAAGAAAAAATTCAAGCCTCAAGTTGCAATAGTGAAGGACTCTATGGGGAAAATATTAAATGATGCAGGAAGCATCAAAAGACGATGGAGCGAATACAGAGTCATTATACCAAAAAGAATTAGTCAATGTTCAGCCATTTCAAGAAGTAGCATATGATCAGGAACCAATGGTACTGAAGGAAGAAGTCCAAGCTGCTCTGAAGGCATTGGCGAAAAACAAGGCTCTAGGAATTGATGGAATATCAATTCAGATATTTCAACAAACGGATGTAGTGCTGGAGGTGCTCACCCATCTATGCCAAGAAAGATGGAAGACAGCTTCCTGGCCAACTGACTGGAAGAGATCCATATTTATGCCTGTTCCCAAGAAAGGTGACCTATCCAAATGTGGAAATTATAGAACAATATCATTAATATCACACACATGCAAAATTTTGCTGAAAATCATCCGAAAGCGGCTGTAGCAGTATATCGACAGGGACCTGCCAGAAATTCAGGCCGGTTTCAGAAAAGGACGTGGAACCAGGGGTATCTTTGCTGATGTCAGCTGGATCCTGGCTGAAAGCCGGGAATACCAGAAGGATGTTAACCTGTGTTTATTGACTATGCAAAGGCATTCAACTATGTGCGTCATAACAAATTATGGATAATGTTGCAAAGAATGGGAATTCCAGAACACTTAATTGTGCTCATGAGGAACCTTTACATAGATCACGAGGCCATTGTTCGGACAGAACAAGGGGATACTGATTGGTTTAAAGTCAGGAAAGGTGTGTGCCAGGGTTGTATTCTTTCACCGTACCTATTCAATCTGTATGCTGAGCAAATAATACTAGAGGCTGGACTATATGAAGAAGAACGGGGCATCAGGATTGGAGGATGACTCATTAACAACCTGCATTACCAGATGACACAACCTTGCTTGCTGAAAGTGAAGAGGACTTGAAGCACTTACTAATGAACATCAAAGACCACAGCTTTCAATATGGATTACACCTCAACAAAAAGAAAACAAAAATCCTCACAACTGGACCAATGAGCAACATCATGATAAATGTAGAAAAGATTGAAGTTGTCAAGGATTTCATTTTACTTGGATCCACAATCAACAGCCATGGAAGCAGCAGTCAAAAAATCAAAAGATGCATTGCATTGGGTAAACTTACTGCAAAGGACCTCTTCAGTGTGTTGAAGAGCAAAGATGTCACCTTGAAGACTAAGGTGCGCCTGACCCAAGCCATGGTATTTTCAATCGCATCATATGCATGTGAAAGCTGGACAATGAATAAGGAAGACTGAAGAAGAACCGATGCCTTTGAATTGTGGTGTTGGCAAAGAATATTGAATATACCATGGACCGCCAGAAGAGCAAATAAATCTGTCTTGGAAGAAGTACAACCAGAATGCTCTTTAGAAGCCAGGATGGCGAGACTGCGTCTTACATACTTTGGCCATGTTGTCAGGAGGGATCAGTCCCTGGAGAGGGACATTATGCTTGGCAAAGTACAGGGTGAGTGGAAAAGAGGAAGACCCTCAATGAGGTGGATTGACACAGTGGCTGCAACAATGAGCTCAAGCATAACAATGATTGTAAGGATGGTGCAGGACCGGGTAGTGTTTCGTTCTGTTTTGCATAGGGTCGCTATGAGTCAGAGCCGACTCGACGGCACCTAACAACAACAACAACCTTCTCTCAAGAATACTTGCTTCTATTACCATCATATCACTTCCCATTTAGTGGTGGTTTCTTCTGTTTTGTCTAGTCCCCCAGATTCAAGGTCTTTGAGGGCGTGAGAAGGTCGTTTTTATCTTAGTATCTCTCTCTATGGCCAAGTATGACCCTGGGTACCTAGTAGGTATTTGTTAATTTGAAAGTCTTTTATACTGTGAAGTAGAATTACATGTCTAAGTATGTCATTATTCCTAGTCCTTGAAACACTTTTCCGTACACATTTCCAATGAGATGTAAACAAACAGTTTGAGAAATGGCAAATAAGGGGTTTAGGCAAATTAGGGTAGATTAGGAAACAATAAAAAAAGGTTCAGCTAAAGTTAAATGAAACAGCAGCAGGCCAAATGACGCTTTATAGATAGAATATTGTGGGTCGTTAGAGCTTAATAGGGAAATGTTTTCATTTTAAGAGCTATAAAATAATTTTTAACTGCAATTCCCTCACTTAAAAAAAGGTACTTTTTTAAGGAAAAAGAAATTGAGAAAATACTATTGATACTTGCTCATAAGATTTTTGTTTTTCTTCTTAGCCTAGGTTCAAGCAGTCTTTCCACACTCAGTCTTCTTCCCATTTACCGGAATGATACTGACCCTTTGAAGATATTTGCTTATCCAAACTATCATAGTTGGTAAAATCGTAAGTCAAGTTGACAGTCTGATTCAGCCTGCAGCCAGATCTTCCTTGACCAAGGTTCTCAAGGGAAGCGTGGGGAGGTAATTTTATTGCCATTTTGCAATAATTGTATACTCTCATTTTATCCTCTGGAGCTTTTGTTTCAAGCAAGAATGTGCTTAGACTTCACAGAATTAAATGCATACAACTAACTCACAAAATAGTCACAAGAAGGGTTTTGGGAACGGAGAACAGTGGAGAGTAACTATTTCTACAAGGTGTAGCTGTTGTGTGTGAGAGAAATAATTAATAAAGCTGGCATACAATCTCAAAGAACTGTTTCTCCTTCTCTAGCTTATTTCAATAGTATTTTAATTCCTTTAACTTTGAGAGAGAATACCAAATACTTGCATCTAATAGTCAATATCCAAAAATAAATAAATAAAAATCCATTGCCATCGAGTCAATTCTGACTCGCAGTGAACCCTATAGGACAGAGTAGACCTGCCCTTTAAGCTTCCAAGGCTATAATCTTTATGGATGTAGACTGTCACATTTTTCTCCCTTGGAGAAGCTGGTGAGTTTGAACCACTGACCTTATGGTTAGGAACCAAGCACTTTAACCACTGCTCCACCAAGGCTCCTAGAAAGTGACAAATACTGGATAAGTAAATTGGAATCAAAATCAAGTGAAGAAAAAGACCCTCCTTTAACTATTACCTGGACTATTCTTCTCCTTTGCCCTCAGTATTGATTATAGAAACCACTTGAGAGGAATCCATTGAGCAACAGATTTGGGTGTAGCACTTGGCCTAGGGTTGTGAGAGACAGAGAAGTGAAAGCAGCCCTTGCCCTCAACGAGTTTAGAATCTACCTAGAAGACAGAATCGATATGCTTGTCACAGCAATAAACTAAGTTATTCATGACAGTTTAAGGAACTATGTCAAGTTCAGTACTGTTTACAGGAGCGTTAGATCTGTGGGGTTTGTTATCGTAGTGGAGGGGTGAGGTGAGTAGAATTGGGAAAAAGGGTAGGATTGGGAAAATGAAATGGAGGTTTGTTTGTTTGTTTTGGTGTGGTCCTTAGGGATGAGAGGGGAAATGACATGATGAAAATTTAGGGATTAAAAAAATGATAAGGTTACCTGAGAAGCAAGAAACTATTGAAAGCCAAATAATGAGCATTTAGGAGAAAAGTGACAAAAATTAAGTAGACAGTGGTGACTATGAAAGGGTTGAAAGCTGAGCAAAGAAGCTCCAGATTTGATGAGGCAGAAAATAAGAAGGTACTAAAGTTTTTGAATGGAAGTATAGCTATGAGCTGGAATGGACTCGACGGCACACTCCAACAACAACTGCAAAGTTTTTGAATGGGAGAACGACAGTGAGATCACTGAAAAGGTGTTTTAGGAAGCTTGGTGGCAGCCAGGTATGCAAGCAGAGTAATTGTTGAGAAGACCTGGAGTCAGGGTGCTCATTCAAGGCCAGTCACAGAGCTGAACATGTTAAGGGACTATGTGCTAACTGGAGTAAAAAAAAAAAAAAATTTTTTTTTTTTTAATAGGAAAGAACATTAAAAATAAGTCCAGAGAACAAATTTATTGACTAAATATAGGTGATGAAGGAATGAAGGATTTCACTAAAGGTTTGAAGGTTTGACCTTGGGAAACTTCTCAGACTAAGTGGGTAGGGGAAGGCGGATGGGGCTCTGATAGTACGGCATTAATTGTTCCCTTTTCAGACAATGCTTTAAACAACTAGTGGGAAGAAGAAACAATATGTTCATAAGGTGTATTTTAAACTAGTGAAAGGCTAGTCATTTTTATCACGGTTTTTAAGAGGCTTTTGGTAGTTTTCATAAAGCAATATTAGGGGTTCTATTTTATTTATAACATTTAGAGCTTATATTTATGTTAGCCTGTTAATGACAGTGAATGGAGCCCTGGTTGTGCAGTGGTTAAACGCTCAGCTGCTAATCGAAAGGTTGGAGGTTCGAACCCACCAGCCGCTCTCCAGGAGAAAGATGTGGCAATCTGCTTCCGTTAAGATTTACAGCCTTGGATACCCTGTGGGGCAGTTCTACTCTGTCCTATGGGCTCTTTATGAGTCGGAGTTGACTCAATGGCGATGGGTTTGGTTTTTGTTGTGGATTAATGTCATTTATGCTGAGTAAGTATAGAGGAAATAAGTTATGCAATGTGCCACAGTGCATGTCCAGGACAGTTTTGTATCTTTCTAAATTAAAAAAAGATTGATTAAACTGAAATATCTATGAACTATTCTAATTCCGTAATGTGACTATCAGAGGGCTTTGTGCATGGCAAGTATTCAATAAATACTTACTGAATACATGAAAAACAAACAAAACCCCCAGAACTAGGTCATGAGGTAAAGTAGTCTTAAGAGGAAATGGAACTTTCGGGGTAGGTGACATTTTTGAGATCAATTAGGAAAAGTTCATTTGTCCCTATTTACAGGACTCTTAGTAAGACCGGATTCTTCTGTGCATTTGGCAGGAGGAAGGATGACAAAATGCCCACGCCAATACATAAATACTGTGCAGTCCTTTTAGAGGTATGACAGAGGAGATGGGGGTGCAGAATTGGAACAAATTAAAATTGATCCTCCCATATTCCCTGTGGCCTCGCCCTCTTACATTCTAATTTTCTGAATATAAGAAGAGGCTTGTCAACATCCATGTAATTCACAATGTAGTTACAAAAAGCAGACAAGGCTCTGCATATTTCCCACCCTGGCAAACAATCTCTGTAAATTAGAGGCCAGTTTTCTTCAGGCTGGAAATCGAGTTCGGGAGTATTGGGCAATACATTATCTGTCGCCCCTTGAGGACAGATGTGAGAATCAAGGTAAAGAAATGTACACCCATTGCCTTCGAGGCGATTCCAACTCATGGCTGCCCTATAGGACAGGGTAGAATTACCCCATAGGGTTTCCAAGGTTATAATCTTTACAGAAGCAGACTGCCACATCTTTCTCCCGAGCAGAGGCTGGTGGCTAGCAGCCAAGTGCTTAACCACTGAGCCACCAGGGCTCCTTCAAAGAAATGTTTAATGTTTGGGAAAGTAAGAAAAATATCAATCCTATAAAAGATGTCATTTTTTCCCAAGTTGCTTATTTTATTGGACTAAACATACTTTTTCTATCCTTTCTATGTCGTTAATAATGTTAATTTTAAAAATCCTTAAAAGGGAGTTCTGCGTTTGGTGAAAACTATTTACCACAATTGAGATGTTTTTATTTAGAATTTTCAGAAGTGAGGTAGAAGAAGAATTACTTTTTACTCTTCGTTTTATTTACCACCCACCTCCTCCTCCCTTCCCACCAAACACTGTTTATAAGGAGACCATATCTCCAAGGTTTTTTTGTTTGTTTTGCATCTTTTTGTATTTTTGAATTCTGTTTACCATTTGTGAATCGTTCACACTCACCAAAGTTGATTTGTCCCCATTTTTATGCTGGTATCATGTATTTTAGAATCATTTTCCATTTAATATTTTCCAGAGTTATTTTTGTTTGTTTTAAGGATGTCTATGCAATATGATCTCAGTACACAAGTCACCCTTTACATTAGTGATAATCATGAGTTACTCTGCTTAGTCATGACAGCGTCTTTAATGGTTATGTGGTAAAATTCGTACTTTACCACACATTTTTGAAACCTTTTAATTATTCTGTACCAAAGTCCTAAAATACATGCACAATATAAATTATATATAATTACAGTTTTTAAATCAAACTTGAAAAGATTATGAAAAATACAATGTGATACTATGGCCATAAAACAATTTAAGAGTTTACTAGAGAAATATCTATGTTCTGCAGGATTTTTCATCTTTGATATTACTTTCTTGCATATATGGTCTCTATAACATCTACAATGAAAAAGTAGTTGTCTTAACTCATAGCTAGACAAGATTGCTAGCCAAATATTTATTCAAAGAAAACGATTGCTGTCATTGTCTATCACAAGGAAGACAATAGATATATTTTATATGCTAAAAAAAAAAAAAATTGGATTCTGCTCTCTGAACCTCTTTCCCAGTCCCTGTTTTATGCCATTCACATTCATGTGGGCTCCTTTTTATGTTTCTCTGCCCTTCCTACTCCCCAAGCTCTATTACACATTTCTTGTCATGTTTCCTGGTGGTCTCTAACTTCTATGAAGATGGTAAGTCCTAGGCTCAATTTCATTGACCTCTTTGCTAATTTGACATTCATCTGTACTCTTCTTCAGAAATCCACAACCAAGGCCATCCTCTTCCCTGTCCACTAATTCGCTCTCATCACATACAAACATTCTCTGTGTCTCCTTACTTACAAAAGCCCCTCGTGACGATGATAACGATGCCATATCTACCTCCAGATACTGCTCTGTTTCTTGGTTCATTTTTACAGCAAAACTCCTCAGAGAATTGTCTGCCCTTAACATCTCCATTTCCTCCACTTTCATTCTCTCCTAAACCCAAGCTCAGGAGGTGTTTTTCCTCACCACTCCATAAGGAGTGATGGACAAGTACTCTAAGGACTCAATCTTTGGCAAATATAATGGTCAATTCTCAGTTCTCATCTTATTCTGCCAACTAGCAGTGTCTGACCAGCTGACCTCTCACTTCTTTTTGAAATGTTTCTTTCACTATACTATCCACACTATTTTCTCTTGGGTTTCTCCTCCTTCATTGACTGTTCCTGCTCAATCTTTTTCACTGTTTCCTCCTTATTTTGGGAGGGAACAATGAGAATGTTTTATGCCTGTACAGGCAATAAAGAGGGCATATCCCCTACCCCAAACCCCAGTGCCGTCGAGTCGATTCCGACTCATAGTGACCCTATAGGACAGAGTAGAACTGCCCCATAGAGTTTCCAAGGAGTGCCTGGCGGATTCCCTACAGCAAATTTAAAAACAATAATAAAATCTGACTAAAAGTTGGTCTGCTTTACTATATTTTACCACAGACTGCAACTCTAAACAATATCATTGATCAAATACTTCTTCCCGCTGAAATAGACTGCTCATAGTGACCCTACCCTTTGATACAGCACTATGTAGGAGTGTATACTAGGGTCAGTTTTGGACCTTCATTCTTTAGATGATCTTACTAAATCTTAGGGGCTTAAAATATAATTTAGATGTTGAACTCTCCTCTCCTTTCCACGCCCCCCCATACACACACGCCTGCCTACTTGACACTTTTACTGGATATGTAATAGGGTATCTCACATTAAACATGTTCAAAATTATTGATTCCAAACTCTATATTCCCTCCCACATCATTCTACGTGCATTCTTCCTCACCTCAGTAAATGACATCTTCATTTTTAAAATTTCTTAGGCCAAAAACTTGGGACTCATCCTTGACTCTTCTTGTTCTCTCACTTTTATCACCAAAACCATTGGCAAGTTCTGTCTGCCCCTCCTTTGAAATATACAGTTGGCCCTCCGTATTTGCAGGTTCTGCATCTGTGGATTCTACCAACCGTGGATCAAAAATATTTTTTAAAAAAGTTCCAAAAATTAGCTAGAATTTGCCACACACTGAGCATGACACTGAATCCATACAAATGAAGTGACATGTAGGTATCCCCTGTTGTGGCTTTCCTGCCATTTCACAGATCCTTAGTCTCTCTCCAGCATTCATTGTTTGAACATTGTTCTACTTGTGTCTTGTCATTTTCCCTAAACCATATAGTATTTACATACCGTTTGCATTGTATTAGGTATTAAAAGTAATGTAGAGATGATTCAAAGTATATGGGAAGATGTGCGTAGGTTATATGCAAATATTATGCCATTTTATATAAGGGACTTGAGCATCTGAAGATTTTGGTATCAGCTAGGTGTCCTGGAACCAATGCCCTGTGAATACCAAGGGACAACTCTTTACCAGTTTCTCTACTGCCTCCTTGGTTTAACCCACCATTCTCTCTCACGGTATCACCAGTGATTTTATTTTACTTGGCTTCCCTATGTAATTTTATGCAAGTGCATGAAACTTCTGGAAAAGTTACCTTTTTTTGGCCACTGTCTTACCAATCATTCTTTGGTCCTGTGCCTACCTTTTTGACTCCTCTTTTTCAGTATCCTTGGTTCATTACTCAGTATCCTTCAGTGTCACTTCTTAATTTTTATTCATCAGAGTTCTGTCCTCAGCCCCCATCTTACATACTCTACGAAAAATGTCACTTACAAGCCTTTAGTTAATACTGCTTTCAAATATTTTAACTCAGAATTCTCTTCCAAGATCCAGGTCTTGGAACTTCAAAGCTTACCGAACAGTTCTACTCATATTCATGTCCAAAATCGAGCCCATTGTTTTTTTCTCTCACCCCTATCTTAGACTTTTTACATTCCCTTTCCCCCAAATAGAATCACAGTTGCTTCTTTTTCCATGATTTCTTCTAGGCAGTAATAGATTGAAGTGCAGTGGATGCTCAAGTGTCCTTTTCTTACAGCAAAACTCCTTCCATTCCATTTTTCACACAGCAGCCCAAAGATAGAAGTATGATCCTGGCAACCCCCACTTAAAGCTCTCACTTTACCTACATCAGAGAACTCTTTGCCAATACTTGCATCCAAGCAAAGGAGAAAATATAGTGACTATACCCCAGAAACATTTTTTTCCCCTACTGCTAATACAGTCCAGAGAAAGTAATGTGCCAAATCTCATCAATCTGTTTGCTCATTAATGAATGATTCATTAAGTAAACATTTCATGAGTACGCATAAGTGCTGTCTTGAAAATTCATAGCAGGTTCCAATAGTACATTGTTCTCTCTTGGCTCAAATCTAACTTTCTAGACTTCCTTTTCTGGAACCCTGCATACTTTCACTGTCCAGATTTATTCCACCTACATTTATGTCCATCATTGCATAGGTCTATCCTTATAAATGTAACTTGTGAGACATAGCTACATAAATTTGACCTTTTTTATTGTGGTGATATGTATAATACCCCAATGAATGAAAATCCAAGGATTATTTATACATAACTTAGGAAACTTTTCTGCATCTTAGGCTAATGATAAATTTATTTCAGCTATTATGATGTTGGTAAATAGAATTGATCTAGTCATCTGAGGATTTTCTTTTACGGCCATATATAATTCACGAAACAAATAGGCTTGCATGTGGGAAGCAGTAATTTTCCCAGTATATATGACTGTATAGAGTAATTTATGGTAAGTTTTCTAGTAGTATATCCAAAATTAGCATATGTGTGGTACACATATTGTACTTTTCTTTTGCTCTATAACCTGGAGGTGATGATAGCAGCACCAACTTGTAGTTCATACTTAGAATGATTTGGTATGACATGCACAGGAAGTAATTTTACCCCCATTTTACAGATGAAAAGGCTGGTTTCAAGATGTTAATAGATCTATGTATATTTATAGAGCTTGAATCCATGGATTTAATTCCTTATTTAGTACATTTGCCATTTTAACATAGCCTTTGTGAATGCTCTAAAATACTGTCTTTGACTCATTATTGGAGAAAAAACAAGTGCTTTATATAATAATGATGTGTTCCGTAGGGCATATAATTCAGGTGATTGCAGTGGGTTTTGGAGTGGTGGAGGGGAAGATTCCTCTCTTACAAGAAAAAAACTAGGACTGATTTTTATTAACACTGCCAGTCCTTCAGAGTTCATTTTCTGTCACTGTAACTTTCGTAAATGGCCAAGCCAGTGTGAACTGAGCACTCTTTACATCTTGGTACAGACACCACTTTTCTTGCAGTATGTATAAAATTTGCTTAGGGATTTAAAAACTTTCAAACTACATTGCTCAGGAAATCAATTTAGTCTTGTTAACATTTGCTGTTTCCAAAATATTCACCCAAATAATAGTGAGATTTTAAAGGGCTAAAACATGAAATTAACCAATTGTCAGAAAGTAGATTACGTATAAATATAATCTCAAAAGCCATAATACCAAATTGATGTAGTCTTTCTTTGAATAACTCATGTTCATGGAATAGATCAAAGGCAAGGAAAAAACATGTATGAGTACAGCTACTACTTACTCAGTACTAGATGCTTTATATTCTTTAACTTTGCCTCTTATTACCACCTTGAAATCTGAGTATTCTGTTTTCCTAGTCACATACGACGGAAAAAAAAAAAAACCCATTGCTGTCGAGTCACTTCCAACTCAAAGTGACCCTACAGGACTCTGAATTTCATGGGGGTAAGTAACTTGCTTAGAGTCAAATAACTAAAAAATGGCGGAGCTGAGATTCAAACCCAAGTGTATTTGGTTCTTAATTTCATGTTTTTTCCTCTCCTATAAATATCTACATGGGAGTACTCAATATGGTCCTCGTGAAACATTTTTTTGAGCAACACGGTCTTCTAAGGACCACATAGCTATAACGGAAGTAGGTAGGTTTTGGTTTTTAACTGTGTTTTAAATGAAAGTTAATAGCACATATCAGTTTCTCATTCAAAAATTTATACACAAATTGTTTTGTGATATTGGTTGCAATCCCTACAATATGTCAGCACCCTACCCCTTTCCCTTTACACCCCAGGTTCTCCGTGTCCATTCATCCAGGTTTTCAGTCCCTTCTCTTCTTTGCTTTTGAGCAGGTGTTGCCCCTTAGGTCTCCTAGAATTGATTGAACTAAGAAACATGTTCCTCACATGTGTTATTGTTTGCTTTACAGGCTTGTCTAATCTTTGGCTGAAAGGTGGACTTTGGGAGTGTCTTCAGTTCTGAGTTAGCAGGTTGTCCTGGGGCCATAGTTTTGGGGGTCCCTCCATTCTCTGTCAGATTAGTAAGTCTCGTCTTTTTTTTGTATGTGAATTTGAATTTTGTTCTACATTTTCTCCCACTCTTTCTGGAACCCTCTATTGTGATCTCTGTCACAGCTGTTGGTGGTGGTAGCCAGGCACCATCTATATCTTCTGGGCTAAGGCTGGTGGAGGCGGTGGCTCATGTGGTCCATTAGTCCTTTGGGCTGATATTTTCCTTGCGTCTTTGATTTTCTTCATTCTCCTTTGCTCCATATGTGATGGGACCAATAGATATATTTTAGATGGCTGCTTGCAAGCTTTTAAGACCCCAGACGCTACTCACTAAAGTAGGATGTGGAACGTTTTCTTTATGAACTGTGTCATGCCAATTGACCTAGATGTCCCCCAAGACCATGGTCTCTAGCCTTCGGCCCCAGTAACTTGGTCCCTCAAGATGTTTGGTTGTATCTAGGAAGGTTCTTTTGACATTGCCTTGGTAAATTTCTGCTGACTTTCCCTATATTGTGTGTTGTTTTTTATGTCACTGATGTCTCACCTTTTATCTTTGTATGGTCAAACTTTTCAAGTAAAGAGAAAGAATCTACATAGTTTTAAAAAATGCAACCATTATTTCAACGCAGAGGTTACTTGCTCTGATTCTCAACAGCAGAGACTGAATGATGGCTTCATGGAATGTGTTTCCAACGGATATGCACAAATACCACATTGAATATGGTTGAAATAAAATCTTGGGAGTCATGAAAGCATTACAGATTGCAGAAAACATTTAAAAATAGTTGTAGAACTGATTCAACTCTACAGTTATTGCAATCATTTTAAAAACAGTGCAGCCTTGGAGGGAGGTACCTATCATTACAAAATGTGAAACCATGAGAGAATTTATAAAAGCTTCCTGAAAATCCAAGATGCAAATAACATGATTGACACAAAGCAATGCAACTTTCCTGAGGGTAAATGATGCCTTTATGAAGAGTCTTTGAAAGAGTTAAAGCAAATAGTGAAAAAGAAGTACTATTGGATACTGATTTATTTTCTTTTCTACTAAATACATTTTTTGAAAAGCTTTCGACCTACTATGAGGTTACTAAGAAAACTTGGTAACTGTGGGGTAAAGAGGAGACCCTGGGTGATACAGTTAATGCCCTTAGCTGCTAACCAAAACCTTGGAGGTTTGAGTCTACCAAGAGACATCTCAGAAGAAAGGCCTGACGATCAACTCAATGGCAACTGGTTTTGGGGTTAGACGTAGAGACTTTTATGGGTTAAAAACTAGCTATGAGATAGGAAGCAAAGGGACGAAGTAATGGCTACTGCTTAGCGTGAAAAAAGGTTATTTGTGGACAGGCCAGTGTGTGGAGCAGGTGTTTTGTATGTTGATGAGCAACTTATCAAAGCCAACACAATATGCTGAGGAATGAAAATTGTGCTGGAAAATATAAAGACAGATTATGGCAAATCCTATAAGATTTAATTGAGCAATCTGTTCATAGATAGGAACAGTGCTATCTTCAAATTAGAGAGTGAAGTCTGATCTTTTAATCTCAAAACAAACAAAAATAAAGCAGAATCTTACGTGGAGAAATGTATTAAGAATTAGTAAATTTATAAAAAAATTGTTTCAGTAACAGTACTTTAAAATATAACAGACATTATAAAGTGGATGAGTAATTTATTGAAATTAGTGGATATCAGGAATTTATGAAATTCTTTTTGAGGTCCTATTACATTGAGGTCATGGATGATTCAAGAAGCAGAAAGAAGTGATCACACATTCATGACCTGGAAAGCCCCAGGAGATACTTCCTAATTATATGAAAAATTCTCCTGAGTGAAACCAGACAGGGCAGGGCAAAGAACCTTTGTTTTTCCAGAAAAAAAAAAAAAATTACAAATTCAGTCCTATTCAGATAATTGACACTGGAGCATCTATTGTACTTCAATCTATTACTGCCTAGAAGAAATAATTTAAGAGAACACACTGCAGGTCAACAAAGATGGTGTTGCTTAGTTACACAAAACATTTGGATGCATGCTGAGTTACTCAGTTTTTTAGAAGTGAACTGTTTTCCATCCACATAGGAAAAGGATGGAGAAGACCACTTGAAACCATTTTTAATTGCAAAGTTGCTTCGTCTGAAGACTGGCTTTACTGTTGCAATGCCAGGCAAGTTCAGAGGTCTTTATTAAAATGTAAGTTACCCTGATAGCAAAAAATGTTGAATTTGATTTTCCCTTGAAATACTGACTTCATTATTAAGAGTCTGTTCTGAAGGAGCTTGAGCTGTTTTTTTTTTTTTTTTTTCTTTTCCAGAAGGTAGAGCATTTTATTTAAAGCATTTTAAGTTGTCATGTCTCCTGGCCCAGGGGTCCTAAAGATGCCTGGAGGCAACACTGCCCAGAAGAGAGGACAGAGCTTCAGAGTCCCACAGATTTGGTTCAGATCCAACCTTTGCTTCTCTGTGTCCTTGCAAAAAATTACTTATACTCTCTAATTTTTGATATCTATTCCACAAAATTAATGATTCATCTTTTATAGGTTTGTTGTGAGGATTGGAATATGGAAATACATATCACATGGCCAGCACTTAACCTGTTTCTAATAAATGTTAACTTATTATTTGAAATTTGCCATCAGTTGCTACAAGTCCATTCTGACTCATGGTGTCCCCATGTGTGTCAGTAGAGCTGTACTCCAAAAGGTTTTCAATGACTTTTTTTTTTGGAAATAAGTCACCAAACCTTTCTTCCCAGGATCTTGTGGGTAAACTCCAACCAACTTTTTAGTTAGCAGTTATTTACACCACCCTGCAGATATCTGCTCTTTTGTATTCCCAAAGTCTCTAAAATACCTTTTCACAATGAGTCACATAATGGTGGTAGAGGTCAAGGGCTCCAAAAGTGTAATAGAGGGTGTAGGTGCTAGAAGGGATGGAGGGGGCAGGTTGGTTGCAACCTATGGACTCTATTCTACAATATATTCTTATTCTCCAGTAAAAAGAACAAAGACTTGAGTCGATCTTTTTTTTTTTAAATAAATGAAAGTGAAAGGGAATTCAAAATGTTACCTATGATTACAGAAAACATTTATCCTTCTCTCATTTTAGACCAGTTGGCTTACTATTTACTGGGTTTTGGTGATACATATTTTATACATTAAGCATTTTGCTAAGAATAGTGATATACTTTATTGTGTAATGTGTTAAGTCAGTGCGTGGGGGTAGGATGTAGACAGCTTTACAGGTAAATTCAGTCTTAGCTGGATAATGAATAAGGAAACCGAAGAAGACTTGATACCTTTGAAGTATGGTGTTGGCGAAGACTATTGAATATACCATGGACTGCCAGAAGAATGAACAGATCTTTCTTGGAAGAAGTATAGCCAGAATGCTCCTTAGAAGTGAGGATGGCGAAACTTTGTCTCATATACTTTGGACATGTTATCAGCAGGGACCAGTTCCTGGAGAAGGACATCATGCTGGATAAAGTAGTGAGTGAGCGAAAAAGAAGGCAGCCCTAAATGAGATAAATTTACACAGCGAATGCAACAGTGGCCTCAAACCTAGCAAAGATTGTGTGAATGATGCAGAACTGGGCAGTGCTTCATTCTGTTGTACATAGATAGGGTTGCGGTGAGTCTGATCCGACTCCATGGCACCTAACAATGACAACTACAGTTGGAGTTGAAATTCCATTTATCACTTGTGTTGGATCTTTTCCAAATTTTGTTGATAAGAATATAAAAAGCACATGGTTGTTGCGATCATCAGGTACATTTTGGCTTTATTCCTGAATCACAGCAAAAGATCTTAAACTTCGAATTCTCTGCTTGTACATTTAAACTATGATTAAAAAATTAAAAATTTTGGCTCCTTCTCTGACTATTGCAGAACAAGGCTCCCTGGCTTGGGACCAAGTCCTGTTTAGATTCTTGCCTTCTACTGACCAAGAATGATCAGGAGAGGTTCAGAAGTTCCACACGAACAAAGGTTTATTAGTGACAGAGAAAAAAGAAAAAAAAAAACAAAAAGACGAAGCCTCGCTAGGGAGGGACAGAGAGGGGCTTATGCCTACGCTAGCCTCCAGCCTCTGCCTGAATGGAGGTTTTCTTAGAGTTTATAAAAGGTTTTAGGCAGGAAGGATCTCATGTTTTATCCATTGCTTTCTGGGGAAAAAGGTGAGACTTTCTGAGAAATAGAGGGGATTAAAAAAAATTAGGTGCATGTGCATCTGAGATCCAAGGTGGAGTCAGTTTGGACAAAGTCACGTCACCACGGCGCAGTCTCAGTGGCCCCTTTACAAGACTGTAAGGTCACACCCATTCTCACTGCGCATGCCCTGGGGATCTGCTGATTCTGTTCTTTGGAAAGCAGCTTGTAGGGAAGATATGTGGAACTTCGTGCATCAGAGTCCAGGATGTGGATTATCTTCTAACACCACCCCCTATGGTGGAGTCCTGAAAAACAACTTACGAGAGAGATATGCAGGACGCCATGGGGTCCTGAAAAACAACTTGAGAAAGATACGTAAGATGCCACCTTCATAGTGGGGTCCTGAAAAACAACTTGGGAGAGAGAGGTATGTAAGGCTTTGTGTATCATGGGCTGTATGTGTGGGTTGTCTTGTAACATCTCCCACGGGATAGAGTCCCAGATCAACAGGCCTGTTATTCCGGCCTTGAGGCTCTTCAGCCTTCTGTCCCTGTCTCATGACCATTAGATTTGTGGTAATTATAGTTAATTTTTTTTTCTTAAATATTATTCCACTTGGCAAGGAAAAAATTATGTCATGTAAATAAAGGAGTTGATAATTTTTGAATGAAAATTAAATGGCTGAAAGTTATCAATTTATTTACCAGAATAAATACCATTAGTTTAAGGGTATGGGGAAATGAAAAGGAGTAATGAAATAGATATGCATTTGAGTGGGTGTGGCAGTCCAGGGAAATGAGAGTCATGAGGACTTTGATTCTCACAATTTAAAGGAATAAGGACCACTTAAAAATTGAGGTATTCAGCTTTGACTTTTTAAATGTAACCGGTTGGGTTGGACGAAGAAAATGGGTGATTAGCAGAATTCAGGCCAAGTGAGGAAAATGAATGCTGAAAATAACTTTAGAATCAGAAGGAGAGATACTTTTATGTGCTCAGAAGTATGGTTCAGAATACCATGGTGGCTAAGAGAACTATCCCTGAGATAACACTGTGAGTTCAAATCATAGCTTCACCTCTTGCTAGCTGTGATATAGCAATATAAAGAACATCAGCCAGTACCTGACACAGAGCAAATACTCTATAAAATAGTGGTGATAATGGTGATTGTGATAATCAATACACTATTCCACAGAAAATGCCGCCGATTTTATTAACACATTGTGCTAATAAAAATAGAGTAATTTGGTACAATTTTAAAATGTGTTACAGCCAAATTGACAGGATAAAGTACAGTACAGGATAAACTAAGTCAGTGATATTATTTTTAAATAGTGTTAAACAGGAAAGGTCAGGTGCTAGAGAACACAAATTAGTAACCTGATTAAATCACCAGCAAAAGAGACCTTGTTAACAGCAGTCAGATTTGTTTCTACAGAGCAATTATTAAAGTGAAATGTTGCAAGATGTGAAGTGTCATTACTAGGTTTAAACATTTCATTTTACACAGCCAGAAAAGTATAGATTAACCAGTTCATTTGGTGAGTTAAAAAGCTCTGTTATTAAAATATTTATGCCATTTGTGGAACAGCATTGTTGAGGACATAAAAAGAACCCTATAACATATTGAGCTACATTTCTTTATGAAATTGTTTGCACAGTTTACCCTCATTGGAGCATTCTCCAAGTGCCACGTGACCCAATTTGTGAAATTAAATAACTGTTTCTGAAACCCTGGTGGCATAGTAGTTAAGAGCTACAGCTGCTAACCAAAAGATCAGCAATTCGAATCAACCAGGTACTCCTTGGAAACTCTATGGAGCAGTTCTACTCTGTCATGTAGGGTCACTATGAGTCAGAATTGACTTGACAGCAGTGGGGTTGGGTTTTTTTGTTTTGTTTTGTTTTGATATTTTGTACATTTCCTTAAATCACTATCGAATGGCAGCAAACTAAAACTTGGTTACTCTTTTATTCAAGGATTGTTACTGCTTTGTGAAATATCAATTTTAACAGAACTACTGACAAGTTGCTTTCTTTGCCCCCCCCCTTACCCCCATTTAGTTTTTGGCAACTTATTCAGTTTGCGAAAATAAAATAAAACAATGACAGTTCATTGAGTGCTAAGCTGTTTGTCTAGAAACATTTATTTAATCCTCATAATAATTAAATGATTGTCCAGTAGAGTCCTATAGGGTCACTATGAGTTGGAATGTACTCTATGGCAATGGTAAGACTAGAAAAACCTTTCTGGACTCCCAAATACCATGGTATTGTAACTGAACACATCTAAAATCACACAACCTTTTTATACCAGGCAGGCCTAGGTTTCATTCCAGGCTCTGTCACTAACTTGCTGGCCCATGGCAAGTTACCTTCTCCTCCTTAAGCTCCAGTTTCCGGATTTGTAAAATAAGGATTAATAACTGCTTCATCATTTTATTATGAGGATAAATGATTGTTTTGGGGCAAATAGCTTAGCACTCAATAGTCATCATTTTATTTTCATAAACTCAGTAAGTTGTCGTTGTTTTGTTTTTATTTTTATTCATCTTTAAGGAGTAGCAGACATTTGGTCAAATTAACTTAGGCACTTCTGATGTCTCTTTGAGCAAGTCCACATGATACATTGAAGTGTATGTATGTATGTATGTGCGTATTAAAACAAGGAGTACTGAGCATCCTTTGATGAATTATGTTTGTTTTCTAGAAAAGAAAGAAATGGTTTGACACACACACAAGTACACATAGATACGTGCACACACGCACATATATAAAAAAGAAATATCTGTGTTTAGTATCATTGAAATAGCTCTGTACCCTAGGTGATGTTGATATATCTCACTCAGTTCTTAGTTGAGTATCTGTGAGGATGAAAAGCTGCTTTTGAGAATTTCACAATTTACTGGGGAAATATGCATGTATCATGTAAAAAATTATCACAATACATCATGACAAGTGATGAAACATATATAGGCTAATTTTTGTGGGAGCATAGAGGAGGTGACACTTCGGATTTTGAGGGAAGAATAGGAGTTTAACAGGAGAAGAACAAAAAGGCATTCAAAGTAAAAGGAAGAACATTGATCTAGGTGTAAAGGCATGAGGGGTAGCTGGAGGAAGAAGGTGGGCTTTATGAGTAAAATATTGGGTAGACGTCAATGCTGTGATCCGTTTTGAAGTTACTCCTGGATTTATAACAAGGACTAAGGATAAATTATTCTTTTAAAGACTAATCTAAGATGTAGGTACAAGAAAAAGTAATGCTTTGTGGGGGAAGCGCCGAAGTGTTCATTAGGATTATATTGTTTTTAAATCGGTTACCACCAAAGGTCAAAGGTTTTGTACATAGATGAAAAAATGAGTAGTATATACAATAATAGTGCCTTGATGTGCACTTCTATTTTCAAGGTTAATTTTTTTTTAAGCCTTCACAATCAACTAGTGATGCTACTGCCTAGGAATGTAAGATAAACATGATTCTTTTGGCAGTTCGAGAATTATGGAATGGAGACAACTTTTCTTAACCTATCAATAAGACCTGATCTTTTCTGGCTTTAAAGACTACAGCACATTGTACACTTATTTGTATTTATTTTCTCTTATGATTATTAAGTATTTTTTCAATTGTATCTGCATTTCACAAATGAAGGAACTGAGGCTTAGAGAGGTTAAATAATTTACCCAAGCTTTATACCTAGAAAGGGTAGAGTCATGATTTGTGCACAAGCAATTCTGTATTCTTAAAAAATAACTGTTGGAATGTTATGAAGGATTGGATTGGAAAGACAATGGTATCATGGCAAGTGGATTGTTGTGTAGGCGATTGAAATTGTCAGGCAAGACAAGATGACAGAAGGAATAAAGGGAGAGATGACAGGAGACATTGTAAAATGAAATCAACAGCATATGATGACTCAATGTGGAGAAAGAATGAAGTGATTTTTGAGGTCAAGTTTTTTTTATGGATTATTAATCCAGCAGCTACAGTAGGAAATGCAAAGGAAGAGTGTGCTTAGATGAAAGTAATGATTTGTGTTTAGGATGTGTTGACTTTAGCAAACCAGTAAATTGTCGTCAATTCTACTCTGGAACTCAAAGATCAGAATAAAGATGTAAATTTATTGGTTATTTGGACTTATTCTTCAAGCTTCCACCTCAAGTACCTGATGTTTGTGTTGGTCTTTCACAGCAGCTATCATATAATTTTTTTTTTCTTATTTGATACCTTATGCTCATCATTTTTGAGATGTCCCGGTCTCAAAATGATGTATAGTCCTATAATCTAGAGTTAGTTATACTATTTGCCTTAAAAAACACACCCATTCTCACTCAGCCATTGCATTCCTATCATCCGTAGTTTTGACCACATAGCTAAGAGGTAAAACTAGAATTAGTCTCTTCTGGTTCTGTATTTTATCGATATTTATGTATTTTTTGTGTGTGTGCTGCTCGTCATTCAGTATTAAACCTAACTGTGCTACTCTCTGGACTCACTCTGCCAACCACTGCTCACTAGGAGGTAAGGTGTGCTAGAGACTCATCCAACTCCACTTGATTCTTAGCCGTATTTGGTATCGGTTGTGACTTGAGAGATGGCTATGGTGGCTGATTACCTTTCACTGTGATGTTCTCTGCAGAAGCTGCCTCTTTGGGAGCTAGGACCTGCGAGGATGAGCTTACAGAGCAGCAGCTGAGGGCAACCTCAGGTAATTGGTCAAATCTTTCTCAAAAATTTGTCTTGTCCTAAATTATTTTTTATTCTCACAATTTATGTAATAAACATCTCTGGACCTTCTTATTATTAGATCAGATCAGATCCCTTTTATAAATAAGTGAAAAGCAAGATCAAATATATGCAAAATTTAAAGCATATGCAAAGTAACATCTTAAAGAACATGTAACTTCTCCATGGTAATTTTTCACACTAGGAAGTTTTACTCAAATGGTCAGTTTTGTACAAAGTTTAAGTCAATAAGCTGCTACAGTCTGAGGACCTCACCTATGTGACAGATGAAGAGCTACTTTAGAAGTAGTGGCCACAGTTTCTCTGAGGAAGTGACAGTTGAGCTAAGCCCTGAATAACGAGTCAGTTATACAAAGAGTCTGGGGAAACCTGTTGCAGACAGAGGTAAGAGTAAGTTGCTCGTATTCCAGGAGGAGAAAGAAGGCTAATATGGAGAAAAATTAGTGAATGAGGTGGTCAGCAGCATAAGATGTAATCAGAAAGTTAGTAACAGCCTAATCATTTCAGCCATAGTAGGGAGTTGGTATGTTATTCTAAGTGAAATAAGAAGTTATTATAGGTTTCAAGCAGAAGAATGACTTGATCTTATTTAGTTGTGAAGAATACACTGTAGAAGAGCCAGAACAAATCTTACCTAATTATGAAACCATTTCAGTAGCACAGGTAAGAGATTAAAAGTTCTGGAAGTGGAAATGTAAAGAAGTAGATGAATTTAGAATATATTAAATATTTTGGAAGTAGAAATAACAGGACTTGCTGATGGATTTGGATGTATATGAGGGGGAAAGAGAGGAGTCAAAGATGACTCTTTCTTTTTGGTGACTGGTGGTGTCATTAACTGAGATGGTGAAGACTGGGGAAGAAACAGAATGAGGAGTATTGAGAGGAGATCAGCTTTGGATATATTGAGTTGGATATGCTTTTTAGACATCCAAGTGGAGATATAAAATTTAAAGCCGTGAGTCTGGATGCGGTCACCTAGGGAGAGAATGTAGATAAAGATGAGAAGAGGGCTTAGGACCAAGACTGGATGCACTTTAGTATTTAGATTTTTTTTTTTTTTTTTTTAATCAAAGAGGCCCCAGCAATAGGAACTAAGAGGGATCTTTCAGAGAGATAGGAGGTAAGATGAAGACCACAATGATATGATGCAATGGAATCCAAAAGAGGGATAAATAATACCTATTTGTAGGGCATTTAGAATAACCTAGTGTTTCTAGAGCAGTGATTCACACAATGTGGTCCTTGGACCAGGGGCATCTGCATCACCTGAGAACCTGTTAGAAATGCACATTTTCAGGCCTCATGCCAAGTCTACTAAATCAGATACTCTAGGGTAGGACTAAGAAATATGTATTTTAACAAGTCTTCTAGGTGATTCTGATGCCTTAAAGTTTGAGAACCACTTTTTTAGGGCATTAAGGCCTAGGAAGGAAGTGAAGAAAGATGAGACTGGAGAGGTAGACATGGACCAGGTCTTGGAGGTTTTTTTGCCAGGTACAGAGGGTAGAGCTTTTTCTTTATAAGTGGTAATCACTGAAGAATTTTAAGTAGGGAAGTCAGACTTAGGTAGATCAGTTGGAGGATAGATTTGAGCAGGGAATGCCTGGGGTCAGGAAGACTATGGAGGAGTTCAGGAAATAATTCCCATAAACCAGATGTCTTACACTGAATAAATTCCCAATATATAAGACTGCAGATGTTTTAGTTACTACCCTCTGCTTCCTCCTTTCCATGATCACTTCATGGACATAAAGAGTATGCAGTGCTTTTCTTATAAGACTCAGAAGAGAGGGTTCCCTTGCCCAATTATATAGTAAAGCAGTGGAAACAAACACAGTTATCTGGTACTTAGATCACAGGGATAGCAGCAAAGTGGATTTACTTAGAAATTATATAATTTTATGGAATAAAATAATAATGGTTTTCCAATTATTGTTGATCATTCAAATGAAAATACTCTTAATTATTCAAAACTTTTCTTTCAAATATAGTTTTATAGAGATTATCATTTTAAGCCTGTTATAAATGCTGGGGAAAGTTAATTATAGTATTATTTTTTTCTTCCTATTATTTTGAAAGATTTAAAAATATATTTCTCCGAAAACTGGGAAGTTCTAATAAACCCTAATACATGTTTTAAGCTTATATACAGACATATCACAAAGGTTAATATATAAACAAATATTGTATTTTTCATACCCCATGAGGTAAAATAATAATTAAAAGTAAGTATACTGTGAATATGACAGTATTATGAAATGCTATAATACTTTCGGAAACCCTGGCGGTGTAGTGGTTGAGTGCTACGGCTGCTCACCAAAGGGTCGGCAGTTGAATCCTCCAGGCACTCATTGGAAACTCTATGGGGCAGTTCTACTCTGTCCTATAGGGTTGCTATGAGTCGGAATCGACTCGACGGCACTGGGTTTTGGATAATACTTTCATAATTATTGCATATAATAGTAGAGAAATTTATTGATGAGAACTGCTTCAGTATCTATGTTTTGGAATTTCATGTAATATATTTCCCTCAGTTCTCAGGTGACCTTTAGTACATAATAACCAACATTTAATTTTTTTTTTTTCCTATAAAGCATGTTACACTTTATGGCATTTTACAATTGAAGAAATGTGGTACTTGAATATTAGAAGATAGCAACTGCCTCCCATAACCCAAAATCACAACTTTTAGTTTTTCTAAAGAAAGTGGTTTCTCCACAATAATACTTTTGACTCTAAAGTCTATTTATAAAATAAATGTCAATTTAGTTCTAAAACTCTCTTTGAGAGCAAAAGTGACCTCTTTTTTTTTCCACCCTCTGGCTTACATTAAACTTTATGATGTATATAAGTTGCCTTTTGGTTCTTTTTTGCATGATTAAAAATTTGCAAAGTTGTTATGGCTCCAAAGAGCCTACCTGTAATAAACAGCTTTCCCCTTCGAAACCACAAAACAGGTCTGAATTGCTTGAGCATTAGAGCTAATTGCCTGCCTACTTCAAAGGAAGAACCAGAAAAGAAAGAAAGAAAAAAAAAAAAAGTCACAGAGGTGGGGCATTGCAGGCAAACCCACCTCTAAAGGTTATGAGTTGTGGCTTTAGAGGAGCTGGGCAAAGTTATGGCCTCAGACCTGCTGTTTGCGATTAAGTTGATCAGGAGAGTCTATCCCACAATCTTCCCCGGCTGCTGACACAGAGTCTTTGTTCACATCCAGATTTCTCAAACTGTTGCCAGGGTCAGGTTGAGGTCAGACACCACAGTGATGTATAGAAGAACATGTCTGGGAATTTCTCTCACACTTAAAACACATACCAGAAATGAAGAAGAGGACCCTGCAAAACTGTCTGATGAGACCCAGATTATACTGTGGCTTTTCTTTTAGTACCTTCATAATTTTCTGTTTCTTCTCCTGACACACAATGTTTTATTAATGTGAGTTGCAATAGCCCTTACAATTTTATGTCCCCTCAAGATAAGGACAGTCAGTAGCACTCTGACACTTTATTTTCCAGTCCTGGGGGAAAGGTCCAGTAAATCTAGTACAAGAAGACTTGTACCCTTCCCAGGATGAGCTGGAAAGTAATGGCCAAGGGCTGGCTGTCCTAGGCCATAGGCCGGATACTGGCTATGGCGTCATATGTGTGCACTTGGCAGGGACAAAGCCCAATCCAGGCATGAGCACAGGTTTCTAGCCTCCCAAACCGAGCTTGGCCACCTTTCTCCAGCTGGGAGAAGGGAGGTTGCCCTGTTTGATCAGGAATTGTCCCTGAATGGGGGTTGGAAAGCAGGTGAAAGCCATAAGTGTTGATCTTTCTCCTCTTCTTAAAGTAGCATTTCCATGTTTATGTCCCCCAACTCCCCAGACGACGGCCTACCTAAACATCTCTGCTTTTGTGCAGAGGCATAGTGCACATATGGAATAAATGGATTTGTAGGGTGCCTTTTGGAGGACCCGTGGTTAAAACAAACTCTTATTTCGAATTTATTAAATGTCCTTGTCTTCCCTTAGCTCTTTGGAGTTTGCCATGGAGCCCACAACTGTCCCCCTCTGTTGTTTTCCTGCTCACACAGTTGCAGAGCGTGCCTGCCTGGCGAGTGAGGCACTAAGGAGCATTTTTTTTTTTTTGTGCTCAGCTGCTCCATATGACAGTGGATATTTCATTCTGCTGTCAGAACATTATTAATAAAACATGGGGTGTGGAGAGGGCCACGATTTCCCCTTTCAATCACTATAGCATTTGCAATGAAAATTTTATGCAGTGTGTAATTTTCAGTTAATGCCCGACACTTAAAATGTCCATAGCAGCGTTTTGTATGGTTATTGAAGGGTTAATTGTATCATGTTCTCTGCATAAAAGCTCTGCTTATCAAAAGCAAATAGAGGAGTGTATGCAAATGTGTGGTGATGACCTTTTGCCTTTCCAGGGTTAATTTATATGGTCATTAAAGATTTTATGAAATTGAGTAGCCTGGTGCTTCAAATCCCATTTTACCTTCTTCTTCTAATTTATGTAATTCCTACCTGGACAGAGGAATATGATTTTTTTTTTTTTTTTATTTTTCGTGCAGCCCTGAAAACAGCATGCCATGCGGTGGGGAGTTGCAAGCCTGGTTATCTGGCATTACTCAGATTGCTAAAAATTCATTAAAATGTGACATCAGCACAGCAAGAGACAAATGATCGCAGGATGAAAGAGAACAGTGGGCCTTTCACGGATTAGTGCTGCACAGGCCCAGCATAGAGGCTAACTGCATAAACAGATTAATCTACCAGCAGCAACATAGCTAAGATTTGCAGAATAATTAAATAGGGTTGAGTTACTATAAGGATTTCCATGTAATCTAGCTGGTGTGAACCCGTGAATGAGGTGTGGGGTGATGCTGTTGTCACAGAAGTATACCTTGTTACGCCCTATGCCTTGTATAGCTCCCCCTATAGACAAAAAAAAAAAACAATGTAATTCAAGTTTAGGGACTATAACAAAATTCAAAAGAATTCCTCCGGGACCTGGAGTCTGAAGGCAGGACTAACACCTGTCTTAAATTTAATGCGTTGTTATCAGATTACTAAGAATTTTTTCTAAGAATTTGGTTTGTTCTGTCACCCATCCAAGTCCTTGGAACAGTGGGCCTCTGTTGTTACAAGGTTCTACTATTGAAATTCCTGAATTACCTGACACCCAATTTTTAAACCTTTTGCAGCTTTTAAAACTGTGCTGAAAATGATTTCTCTTATTTTAATTGAGTATGCAACATATTCTCTGTGTTGATATAAAAAATACAACTGTATCGGGACAGCAAGCGTGTTCTAATATAGATTTGTGAATAAATTTATGTTTGCTTTGGAGTATGAATACCTGCAGATGATTCAATAACTAAGTCTTTGAATGGTCACCTAGCTTATTTCTGTGTGCATTTTTGTGAGGTTTTCAATCTTCCTGACAAGTCTGCCTTTCTTAGCAGAAGAACAAAGTGAGGAAGCAGAAGGAGCTATTAAGCCTACAGCAGCAGCTGAAGATGATGAGAAAGACACAAGTGAGAGAGACCATAGTGAAAGCAAAAACTCTAATAAAGACTCTGGTAAGAGGCTAGAATCATTCACCTTTTCTTCCCCCACCCCCAATCTCTGCAATCAGCCCTTCCTTCACTACCCACCCCTCCACCTCTAAAGCTTATTAAAAGCTTTTATTCATTTTAAACTGTCTGAACATTCTCACTACTATTCATTGCATGTGCATTTTGCATGTGATTTCTATCAGTAGCCTCCCATTGACCTATTTTTAATCATAACCATCTGACAGAATAGATGTGGATAAGTTGAAGAATATTACAGGACGACCAGCGAGATTATTTTTTAATCAAATCAGTTTGTGTGCTTGTAATTTTTTAAGCGCCTTTCATTAATCTTAGCAAGACTTGTGATTCCTCTGATGGCGTATTAATTTTTCATAAGCACAGGATTAGATATCCCTTGAATTTTGTCATTCAATCACATGCACGCCCCCTCAAATCATGTAACCCTAAAAATAAATGTTGTTTTTCCTTGCTTTTTACAACTTACACTCAGGAATTTGCCCTTTTGAAGGGCATCTATTTGAGGCATTTCAAATGAAATCCAGTGAAAAAGTTTACAGATGATTCAGCCAAAGAAAGAGGAAATATCATTGAAAAGGGATTAGGTGCTGGGTAATTTTGATCTTCTAGAACAGACAAATCCCAGTAATGAAACCTATGTCTTTGAAAACAAACCTTCGTGTCATGACATTTACTTGTGCACAAACAAACCCTAGGCCAGCATCTGGTATGGATACCTAAGGCTTTTTCTGTGTTTGATTTGGCAAATATATGACTTCACCCATGCTTTGTATGTATGAGATGGAAATCTATGGTTGCAATGAATATTACATTGGCTACTTTGCTGCACGCTATACCTAGTTATATTGCGTTGTACTCATTGAAGCAGAAGAAGTGCTGAAACGAGTTCAAGCCTATTAGTTGCAGGTAGTCATCTATCTTTTCCTTGAATCTCAGTGACAGCCACATATAAAGAGGCTTATAGTCACTGTGAAGACATTTAGTTGCATAAAAAATATAATTTTTACATGCAAGTTTATTTAACCCGGAATTATTTCATATTGTAACTCAGTCTTTACAATATCTATGTTTTGCATTTTCTTAAAAAAATTATTTGAAGGGACTCCTTATCCCCCATGCCACACTGTGCCATGCTAAATTTCTTTCAGAAACCCAGTGGAAAAAGTGTCATTTAAATTTACTTCTAGGATCTACTAGCCAACATATAATTCTAATGAGATTTAAACAAAGAGGATCTAAGGTTGATATGGAGCCTAAGCTATGTAAATCCATGCCATAGTTGTATATCAATAAGCTTGCTCCTGAGGATATTGACAGGAATTTGAAGTACATAGTGATCAGTTAATGTCAAGGCAGTGCTATCTAAACCTCATTTGTAAAGGATTGGAAATAACAAGGTCTATTCACTCTTTAGGGTGTACCTCATCAGGGCTTGACTAGGGGAAGGAAGGATTCTGTACGCATTCATTGGTGCCTTTCCCACAGTGGTGCTAAAAGAGATTGCAGAGTATACCCCTCCCATTCATCAGAAGAATTTCTAAAACATACCAGTACCCCTTTACTGTTTATGGAATGTCCATTAACATTTAGGTATATGCTATTATGCTAGGTTTCAAGTATCTGACATACAGTACCTTGTGGTGGATGGAATCTGGGAACTCCTTGAAAATGGATCTAATCTTCCCATTGAGGAAAGATTCCTACTTGAAACAGACCACAGATTCAGGGCTTCTATCTCCACCAGCACCATTCCAATCATTCTCTAATGACCTAATGAATTATTGTCCTTCCTTGGGTGTCTAATTTCACTATCCAGACAGGACTCAGGCATATGAGAGGATGCAGATCATTGTATAGTGGTAGTTGGTTAAAACAAATTTTTATCCCCATAGGAATCCCTCCCTAGATATGTGGGTAGCACAGTCCCATAGAGATTCCAAGGAGCAGCTGGTGGATTCAAACTGCCAACCTTTTGGTTAGCAGCCAGGGTCTTAACCACTACACCACCAGGGCTCCAGATATTTGGGTAGGGATAAAAATGGGCTTTAAAACAACGACCATCTAAAAGCAGTTATTAATACATAAATATTTAGCCTTGACACCTCCCAGCCTTCAAGACGACCTTTTGTTATTAACAACAACAAACTTTTAACAAAATTTCCTCTTTCTAAATTAAATTTCATTAGTAAAAAATTTATTACATGAATTGTTTCTTCCCCTAGGAAATATTTCTAATGACCAAATAATGACTTACGTATATATATATATTTTTCTTACGTCCATTATAAGTATGTTAAAGAATTACCAGCAAAACTTCTAAATTAATCGCTATCGTAATAAGTTAGATGGGAAAACAGTGTGAGCCCCACTTTAACACAGAATTTTTTCGACAGGAAGGAATTAACACATGTTAAGAAGACTATGTCTGTGTAAGCTGCTGTTCTGTGTTGCTGGCATTAATCTCTAGGACTAGAGCTTTCAATATGAGACTTGGCAATATGCAAGTTATATTTGTTGAATATTCATTCATAATAGAAAAGCCTCCTAATGCCTCATTTATATTGTCATTTAAATCTAGTGCCACTTTAGATTAATTATAATCCAAATTATAGCTCTGTGCAGTGCAAGAATTAATATAGAGTTTATCCAGATTAATACATTTGCATTGAAAATGTAATATGTCTCTGCCATGGCTAAGGGGACCACTTTTTAATAAGGGAGTAAACAGGAGGAAAGATGGAAATTAACCTTCATTATTGCAATTAAAATGATCCTTTCATTCTAGCCTCATTAGAAAGAATACTGTACCAGTAATTATAATTTTAGAGTTATTTGGAGTTGAATAACATCTTCTGTGATAGTCAAGTTTGATATTATTCAAACTTTGTCAAATACATGGGTTCATAAATAATAACCCAGTATTTTGTTTTATTGCTTAATCAAAATTTGCTTTGAGTGCGTGTGTATCGGGTTTTCCTCACTTGTCATGAGCATAAACCGTTTTACAACCTTCTGTATTTTAGGGATTGGGAATTATAGAGTAGGCAGCATCTGAATTGAAATGAATTATGTGATTTCTGTATTGGCAATCTCATGCAAGTTGAATAATCCTATCACTGACAGGTAATCATTGACTCATCTATTTGGTGGTACTTATTTGTAATTAGGCTTCATTTTTTAGTCAAAATGAATTAAAATGACTTTGTTCTTTGAAAATATTGTGGTGTCCTTAACAATACAGAGTGAATTATGATTCCATATCAAAATTTTGCCTGGAATGACAAATGGGGTTATCTCAAATAAAGTTGCAGACATAAACTTTGCATAATCATAAAACTCTATCAAACTACTCCTAAGGTTAATTAGCCCTTATTTAATATAAGGCATTTATAGGATAAGATAATTCAGAAGAAGGCCCCAGAGTTGATTTCCTATCATTTACCAGGGATACTATTTACCTGAGATAGCACCTTTTTGAGCAGAAAAGGCATGCATACATAAAATGTAACTTACAGCGTCTTTGCAAATAATCCTGACATGTACCCTCCCCACAAGGATCTCTTTTTGTCACTTATTACACCTCAGCATCCTCTTATCAATAGCATTCATTTCTGGCATACAGCCTTTATTTATAACCTCATTTTAATTTAAAATAAAAAGGTCTTTATGAAACTCCTGGCATACATTAAGGGTGTGGTTTAATTAACCGAGTTAATTAACCAAAAAATATTGAAGTTGACATATACTGGGTGGAATATTCTAGACAATGGTTTTTGCAATGGTTATATGATAATGACCCTAAGACTTAACTTTTACTTTCTTCATGTAACATGGAAAGTCACTAAATTCAAAACCAATTATGTTTTTTGATGAATATTAATAAGCATAAAGATAAAAACAATATATTCTTAATACATATGGTATTGATTATACCAAATATGCACACCAATATATAGGCTTAATAAAATATTTCAAACCTTGAAATCAATAACACTTGTTTTGATCTTTTATAGTACCAATATTAAAATAAAATACACACTATATATGCTTATGGAAATAAGGGCAGATCTATATACTCAAGAGATTAGAAGTCTGAAAGGTTTATTCTATATCTGATATTTCATAGGGCCTGCAAGCAACAAGAGTCAGGGAAATCCTCTTTTTACTTCTGTGTGGCAGTCTTTGATAGCATGGGGAATTGGATCAACTGATTGTTTGGTCATGTCCGATTCTCCCATATACACAAAAGAATGATGGGGGAATATGACATAATATTATTCTCTTAAGGGCACATTTTGTTTGTTACTTGTTAATGGGGAACGTTTTTAGGAAAAATCTCCAAGTCTCACAGGTGAAGGCAACTGATAGACATTTACTGATTTAAGTGACAATCATTTAAACTTGCTTTGCTTGTGTTCTTTATGCAACTTGGTCTGACACTCTAAGCAGTAAATTTCAGTAGCAAATACTATATATCATACTGTGTCCCTAACTGTTTGTTTTTAGCATTTTTTTAAACAAGAGGGCAAAGCATATTCTGCTTTGAGAAAGAAGAGTTTGTTGATGCCAGAATTATGAGATAACCATTCCTGTTTTTGACAAATATTTATATATCAAATATTTGAATATTGTTTTATTAATATAACAGAACTTTTCAGTCTATCTCAAATTTAAATTCTTCCAAATACAGGTAGTCTCCTACTTATGACATATTAGTTTTTTTTGTACACATTATTGTTGGTATTATGAACTACATACAGTGTTGCAGTGCACGATTTGCTTATGTTATCATTCTCATGCCAACCCTCAAAGACAAATAAAGATCAGATTTGTAGAGATACTGATAATAAAAGACAATAATAATGAAAACTAAAGAAAAAAGAATGGATATTTGACTTATGTCAGAACCTACTTACAACAGAGTCATAGGAATGGAACCCAGTCGTAAATCGGGGACTACTTGTACAAATATGTTATTTTTTTCAAATTTCTAGAAATAATCTGAATTTCTCCAAGGCATAGGACAAATGTATCAATTCAAATAAAATCTAATGTCTATAAATCTAGAAGTCAAAAATTAATGCAATTTGTTGAAAAGTTAGTATTCTGTATCTACCACAAACCCCAAGGGAATAAAATTATTGCCATTATCTGATTTAAATAATATTTAAATTTTTGTCTCCTCAGAGTCACTCTTTTAATTTTAAATTTCTTTCTAAATTTGAAATTTTTGAAATTATCTATATGATATAAAACGTGCACCTCTATTCAAAATAGAAAAAAAAAATTTTTGGCAGGGGGGCTTGCTTTCCATAACATCTTTGACCTTATTTTTAAATTAAAACTAGGTCACTCTGTAATAAGGTCCAATTTGTTCATTTATATGAACCGTATGTGGATTGAAAAAAAAAATCAAGATAAATCTTCATGCTCAGCATACAATCAGATTACGCCAGGGCTATATATGTACGCGGGGTCTGATAGCAATCAATGGTTTAGCTTCATTGCGTTTCAAGATGTATTTGCACCCAGTTGTCCAGTGATAGTGTCCTCACCCTGGAAATAATTTAGTTGCAAATTGACTGGAAGATGGTGAAAATTGAAAGTTAAAATTAGAAATACTCATAATAAACAGCAGAAAAAGGTCAGATGATGCCGTACTATGATGAGATTGGAATGGCTGGTAAATGAGGTTTTGTGTTTGTCGTGAGATGTATGTGACATGCCTACCCAATGTCGCTGTAATATCCAGCTTCGCAGAGGATATTATCGGGCAAATTGGTGCTGGGGAGAATTTTCTGTTAGATTGGGAAATTAGAATCGCACTCTTTTCTTTGATGTGTGTGAAGCTCCTGCATATTACGTAGCTCATCTGGGCAAAATTTTAAGTTGTTTTTAACACTGAATACTTGGAAACGATGGTCTTCTTGAGATTTGGGTTGTAATTTTATGGGTACAGCCAATTGCTGAAACATCCAAAGCAAAAAGTAAATCAATAATAGCAGATATGTAATATATGGCTAATTTAAAAATTCTACATTCACCATGTAAAAATGTTGTTTTTTAGTTTCCAAACTATAAATTGCCATATTTTAGAATTTTGCGGTCTTTTCCATGCCCAAGACATTTAGAAGAGAGAGAAGTAAACATTAGTAAAAATTATTATTTTTCAAGTTGGTATTTGGTGAATGGAAGTAAATTTGCTTTAATGTGATATAGGCATCCTGAGCCACCAGAGAGCATGTGTTATTGATAAATCTTTCAAGGCCACCTACCTAAACACGAGAAAGGAGGACATTTAAAAACATATTTATAAAGGCCACTTAGTGGATAAAAAGATGTATGCTTTTTGCCTTTTGATGATGCCATTATACAAGAGTGTTTGTTGATAATTTTTTGTGAGTCAGTGGATTTAAAATCATAACTGAAACACATACAGGTTTTCAGATTGTGACATTGTTGGTCTTTTTAAAATTGAGAGGTTCTATTCTTTTTTGGCATCAGGGATAATCACACCGGAGAAAGAACTAAAAGTCAGTGTGGCCGGGGCAACCCAGCCACTCCTGCTGGCAAAAGAAGAGGATGTTGCTACAAAAAGGTCAAAACCTGCAGAGGACAATAAGTTCTGTCATGATCAGGTAAATATGCGCTTTTTTTTTTTGGAAATGTTTTTTTTTTAATTGCTTCCAAACTTTTAGAACCCGAAACGATTCCATGCTGTTAGAAGGTATGTGCACATTGTGTTTGGCAATATAAATGCTGCAGGTTCATCCAAACACGATAACTAATGGCAGCCATGTTTATTTTAATATTTTCCAGTTCTATCAGTGTCCTTATTGTAACTACAATAGTAGGGACCAAAGTCGTATCCAGATGCACGTCCTGTCACAGCACTCGGTGCAGCCAGTCATCTGCTGTCCCCTCTGCCAGGACGTCCTCAGCAACAAAATGCACCTGCAGCTTCATCTGACACATTTGCACAGTGTGTCTCCAGATTGTGTGGAGAAGCTGCTTATGACAGTAAGAATACCAAATGCTGATACATGTTTGACATAATCCGTGTAAAGATTTCGAGATCTGTAATTATTGGTAGATACAAATTTATTTATTCTGCACTACTAATGCTGTTTTCTTGACTGTTCTAGAAATCACAGTTAAGGCCCATTTGTTGTCTCTTTTGCTTACATTAAAAAATCAAATGTGATGTAAGGGATAAATTATTCAATAACATATTTTTGCGATCTAATTTTTGTATCTATAATGTTAACCAAATGACTTATGTCGGCACCTTGAGTTTCAAACGTTCTTGGTTCTCCTTATAAAAAATAGACCTATGTAATCAAAAACCTTCAAACCATATTTACTGTGAGGAGGCATACAGCACTGCAACAGCACTGGTCTGAAATTTGACAAGAAAGCATTGGCTTGTAAGATCCACAAAATGTTTCAGCTTTATTTAGAAAAATGGAAGTGGGACACATAACTGCCAAATGGCAGATGTAATGGAGTTTGTAATTTCTTGGGTACATTTAACGTGAACCTCTTTGGTTTCCAAAGGTGCCCGTCCCTGATATCATGATGCCAAACAGTATGCTACTGCCAGCAGCCACCTCTGAGAAGTCGGAGCGGGACACACCTGCAGCCATTGTAGCTGAGGGGTCAGGGAAATATTCAGGTATGCTAGCCTCTGATCAAAATCGGCAGAAAACATACATGGGGTGGCGGCTGCTTTTGGGGCAATGCTTCAGGATTATTACTGTTAAGATTAGAAAAAAAAAAAAAAAAAAAGCATGGAGGGAAAAAAAAATCTTGGCATTTCCAAGAACCATATTTTCAAAGGCGTATTTAGTATCTAGGTACCCATAACCGCCCTTAGGAGACCCAAGTGTCAGACTGCCAAAAATGTTTCATGTGTTATAATTCATGAACACTGAGGTTATGGCCTTTTATATCACACACTGATTGCAGCTTACTTTTAATTATCTTTTATTTGTTTTCTTTCCTGTCCTGAAATTTCTTGAGGTTGGGTGATTTCTTGCTCATCTTTATGATCTAGTACAGAGCTTGCCACATAGTAGTTGCACAGTAAATATTTCTTCAAAGAATCAATGAAGTAGAAACCTTTAGAGGCTCCTTCTTACAATATCTGTTGACATTTAAACAGTGGGGTTTTAAAAAAAAAAAAAATTTTTTTTTTTATAAGAGACATGTCTGTGCTCCTCTTCCGTGCAGGTGAAAGTCCAATGGATGACAAAAGTATGGCAGGTCTCGAGGATTCAAAGACTAACATGGAAATTAAGAGTGAGGAGCAGAAACCAAGCAAAGAACCCACAGAAGCGTCAGAGTGGAATAAAAATAGCAGTAAGGATGTGAAAGTCACTGACACGCTGCAAGATCAACTGAGTGAACAGCAAAAAAGGCAACCACTCTCTGTTTCTGACCGCCATGTTTATAAGTATCGCTGTAACCATTGCAGCTTGGCTTTTAAGACTATGCAGAAGCTTCAGATACATTCCCAGTACCATGCGATTCGGGCTGCCACAATGTGTAATCTCTGCCAGCGTAGTTTCCGTACATTCCAGGCTTTAAAAAAACACTTGGAAGCAGGCCACCCTGAACTGAGTGAAGCTGAACTTCAGCAGCTGTACGCCTCTTTGCCCGTGAATGGTGAACTTTGGGCAGAGAGTGAAACTATGGCCCAGGACGACCATGCCCTAGAGCAGGAAATGGAACGAGAGTATGAGGTGGACCATGAAGGGAAGGCAAGTCCTGTAGGAAGTGATAGTAGCTCTATTCCAGATGACATGGGCTCTGAACCAAAGCGGACCTTACCTTTTAGAAAAGGGCCAAATTTTACGATGGAAAAATTCCTTGATCCATCACGCCCATATAAGTGTACAGTGTGTAAAGAGTCGTTCACCCAAAAGAACATTCTCTTGGTCCATTATAATTCAGTTTCTCATCTGCATAAGTTGAAAAAAGTTTTGCAGGAAGCCTCCAGTCCTGTTCCTCAAGAAACCAACAGCAGCACAGATAACAAACCGTACAAGTGCAGCATCTGTAACGTTGCCTACAGCCAAAGCTCAACGTTGGAAATCCACATGAGGTCCGTGCTCCACCAGACAAAGGCGAGGGCTGCAAAGTTGGAGCCCAGTGGTCATATGGCCAGTGGGCACAGCATTGCAGCAAATGTGAATAGTCCTAGCCAAGGGATGCTAGATTCCCTGAGTTTAGCAGCAGTGAGCAGCAAAGATACCCACTTAGATGCCAAAGAATTAAATAAAAAGCAAACTCCTGATTTAATCTCTGCTCAACCTACGCACCACCCACCACAGTCACCAGCACAAATTCAGATGCAACTACAGCATGAGTTACAACAACAAGCAGCATTCTTTCAGCCTCAGTTTCTAAACCCAGCCTTTTTGCCTCATTTCCCTATGACCCCAGAAGCACTGCTGCAGTTTCAGCAGCCACAGTTTCTCTTTCCATTCTACATACCTGGGACTGAGTTTAGCCTGGGGCCCGATCTGGGTTTACCAGGCTCTGCGACCTTTGGTATGCCTGGCATGACAGGAATGGCTGGATCCTTGCTCGAAGACTTGAAGCAGCAGATTCAAACCCAACATCATGTTGGCCAGACTCAACTGCAAATACTACAGCAACAAGCACAACAATACCAAGCCACCCAGCCCCAGCTGCAGTCTCAAAAACAACAGCAGCAGCAGCAGCAACAGCAGCAGCAGCAGCAGCAGCAACAGCAGCAGCAACAGCAGCAGCAGCAGCAGCAACAGGCAAGCAAATTACTGAAACAGGAGCAAACTAACACAGGGGCTGCAGACTGCCAGATCCTGAAGGACGTGCCGCCCTACAAGGAGGCGGAAGAGATTGCTGAAAAACAAGACAAACCAAAGCAAGAATTTACAAGTGAAAGTGAGGGACTCAAAGAAGGCAAAGAGGTAAAGAAGCAGAAATCCTTGGAACCAGCTATCCCACCGCCCCGAATAGCTTCAGGGGCCAGAGGAAATGCAGCCAAAGCTTTATTGGAAAACTTTGGTTTTGAACTGGTCATTCAATACAATGAAAACAGGCAAAAGGTTCAGAAGAAGAGCAAAGGTGGGGAAGGTGAAAACACTGACAAGCTGGAATGTGGAACATGTGGTAAATTGTTTTCCAATGTTCTTATTTTAAAGAGCCACCAAGAACACGTCCATGGGCAGTTTTTTCCATATGGAGCACTAGAGAAATTTGCTCGTCAATACAGGGAGGCCTATGACAAGCTTTATCCAATTTCTCCATCTTCACCAGAAACACCACCTCCACCGCCTCCACCTCCTCCTCTGCCTCCAGCTCCTCCACAGCCTTCTTCCCTTGGTCCTGTAAAAATCCCAAGTGCGGTTCCTACTCCTCTGCAAGCTCCACCACCTACCCCTCCCCCACCACCTCCGCCACCTCCCCCTCCTCCCCCACCTCCACCTCCTCCACCTTCTGCTCCCCCGCAGGTCCAGCTGCCTGTTCCTCTTGACCTTCCACTCTTTCCACCCATTATGATGCAACCTGTGCAACACCCTGCCCTTCCTCCCCAGCTTGCATTGCAGCTGCCACAGATGGATACGCTCTCCGCAGATCTCACTCAACTTTGTCAGCAGCAGCTCGGATTAGATCCCAACTTCTTAAGACATTCTCAGTTCAAACGCCCACGAACAAGAATTACAGATGACCAATTAAAAATCCTGAGGGCTTACTTCGACATCAATAATTCTCCAAGTGAAGAACAGATCCAAGAAATGGCAGAGAAATCTGGCCTCTCTCAAAAAGTTATCAAACACTGGTTTCGAAATACTCTTTTCAAGGAACGACAGAGAAATAAGGATTCCCCATACAACTTCAGTAACCCTCCTATAACTGTTTTGGAAGATATCAGAATTGATCCACAGCCTGCCTCTCTAGAACATTACAAATCTGATGCATCATTCAGTAAAAGGTCTTCTAGAACAAGATTTACTGACTACCAGCTTAGGGTTTTACAAGACTTTTTTGACACAAATGCTTACCCAAAAGATGATGAGATAGAACAGCTTTCCACGGTCCTCAATCTACCTACTCGGGTTATTGTTGTATGGTTTCAGAATGCTCGTCAGAAAGCACGAAAGAGTTATGAGAACCAAGCAGAAACTAAAGATAATGAAAAACGAGAACTCACAAACGAACGGTATATTCGAACAAGCAACATGCAGTACCAGTGTAAAAAGTGCAATGTGGTTTTCCCCCGGATCTTTGACTTGATTACACATCAGAAAAAGCAGTGTTATAAGGATGAAGATGATGATGCCCAAGATGAAAGCCAAACTGAAGACTCCATGGATGCCACCGACCAAGTGGTATATAAACACTGCACAGTGTCTGGCCAGACAGAGGCAGCCAAGAGTGCTGCTGCCCTTGCAGCCAGTTCTGGCTCTGGGACTAGTACCCCTCTGATTCCTTCACCAAAACCAGAACCTGAGAAGACTTCTCCCAAACCTGAATATCCCACAGAAAAACCAAAGCCGAGTGACTCCTCTCTCACTTCTCAAGGCACCAAACCAGCCCTGCCATTAGCATCAACTTCCTCAGACCCACCGCAGGCCTCCGCAGCTCAGCCACAGCCGCAGCCACCAAAACAAGCCCAACTTATTGGAAGACCTCCTTCAGCCTCTCAAACCCCAGTCCCTTCCAGTCCACTGCAAATTTCCATGACTTCTCTCCAGAACAGTCTACCTCCACAGTTACTACAATACCAATGTGATCAGTGTACAGTTGCCTTCCCAACTCTGGAACTCTGGCAGGAGCACCAGCACATGCACTTCCTTGCTGCTCAAAACCAATTTCTTCACTCTCCATTCTTGGAAAGGCCCATGGATATGCCCTACATGATCTTCGACCCCAATAACCCACTGATGACTGGACAGCTGCTGAGTGGTTCTCTCACACAAATGCCACCTCAGACCAGCTCCTCCCACACAACAGCCCCTGCAACGGTTGCTGCTTCCCTTAAAAGGAAACTGGATGATAAAGAAGATAACAATTGCAGTGAAAAAGAGGGAGGCAATAGCTGTGAAGACCAGCATCGTGATAAACGCTTGAGAACCACAATTACCCCCGAACAACTGGAAATACTCTATGAGAAATACTTGTTGGATTCCAATCCTACCAGGAAAATGCTTGATCATATTGCACGTGAAGTAGGACTGAAAAAAAGAGTTGTGCAAGTCTGGTTCCAGAATACTCGAGCTCGAGAAAGGAAAGGTCAGTTCCGCGCAGTGGGTCCCGCACAGTCGCATAAGCGGTGTCCATTTTGCCGGGCCCTGTTTAAGGCAAAGTCAGCCTTAGAAAGCCACATTCGCTCTCGGCACTGGAATGAAGGAAAACAGGCAGGTTACAGCTTGCCACCAAGCCCTTTAATATCAACAGAAGATGGGGGAGAAAGCCCACAGAAATACATTTATTTTGATTATCCATCTTTGCCATTAACTAAAATTGATCTATCAAGTGAGAATGAATTGGCTTCTACAGTGTCAACGCCTGTTAGTAAAACAGCAGATCTGTCACCGAAGAATCTTTTAAGCCCTTCTTCTTTTAAAGCAGAATGCTCTGAGGATGTAGAGAATTTAAATGCACCCCCTGCTGAGGGCGGGTATGATCAAAATAAAACTGACTTTGATGAGACTTCGTCAGTTAATACAGCTATCAGTGATGCCACCACCGGAGATGAGGGAAACGCTGAAATGGAGAGCACCACAGGAAGTTCAGGAGATGTGAAGCCACCTTTATCTCCTAAAGAGCCGAAAACACTTGACACTTTGCCAAAAACAGCAACCACACCTACCACAGAGGTTTGCGATGAAAAATTTCTCTTTTCTCTCACGAGTCCATCGATACATTTCAATGATAAAGATGGTGACCACGACCAAAGCTTTTATATCACTGATGACCCTGATGACAATGCTGACCGCAGCGAAACATCAAGCATAGCTGACCCGAGTTCACCAAATCCCTTTGGATCCAGCAATCCTTTTAAATCCAAAAGTAATGATCGACCAGGCCACAAGCGTTTCAGAACCCAAATGAGCAATCTTCAACTCAAGGTCCTCAAGGCTTGCTTTAGCGACTACCGGACTCCAACCATGCAAGAATGTGAAATGCTGGGGAATGAGATTGGTCTGCCCAAACGCGTGGTCCAGGTGTGGTTTCAAAACGCAAGGGCAAAGGAAAAGAAATTTAAAATCAACATAGGGAAGCCTTTCATGATCAATCAGAGTGGAACAGAAGGCACCAAGCCGGAGTGCACTCTCTGTGGGGTGAAGTACTCCGCCCGCTTGTCCATCAGAGATCATATTTTCTCCAAACAGCACATTTCAAAAGTGAGGGAGACTGTTGGAAATCAGCTTGATCGGGAGAAAGATTACTTAGCACCAACCACTGTTCGACAGCTGATGGCGCAACAAGAACTTGATCGTATAAAGAAAGCTTCAGATGTGCTGGGCTTAACGGTGCAGCAGCCAGGCATGATGGACAGCGGGACCCTCCATGGTATCAGTTTGCCCGCAGCCTACCCAGGACTCCCCGGCCTTCCTCCGGTCCTTCTCCCCGGAATGAACAGTCCAAGCTCCTTGCCCGGATTCCCACAAAATTCAAACAGTAAGTCATTTTAAGGTGGATCAATCTTGTTAATTAACATTACACTGCCAATCACAAGTAACCAAGAAGAACAGGCAGCACTTCTTTTCATTTGGGTTTCTTTTTGTTTCAGCAAGTGAAAACATTAAATTATTTGGAATATATATTTTATTGGCTATAACAAATAACTAGAAAATAAATCAACCTGGTAGTGAGTAGAATAAGAAAGACTAGATTGTAGCAGATTCTCAGGAATATATTAATTTTATCATTACTTGACCACATCTCAAAAATATTACTTTTATGTACTACTATCAACAGTGATTTCAGATGGCATTCCAGCACAAATGTGTCATAGGAAAGTGAAACATTGAATAATATATCATTGCTATTTTAATTTATGTTCTTTCCAAGGCGAGGTTTTTAAATTTTTTTTCCCGGTAAGTGCCAGGAAGTTCAAAAGTTAAGGGCCCTCTAGCCACAGGAATTCACCCATATTGCACCTAGCAGGTAATAAAGCCTATGTTTAAAGTTGAATTACTGAAAATACGACTTCTGTGATAATTTGTAATTTAGTATTGCTGTAAGATTTTGATTTTGGTAGCCTGTGTTGTTACCGGTTATGCATAAATTCACAACCTTAGAAATACATCGGTATTATACCATAGCTCTCTATGCTTGCCCTCTGCGAAGCCAGGGCGTATAATTAAAGCATACCAATGCTGTAAGCCTGTGTGAAGCACCCCCAGATGCTGAATCCCATAATCCCATTCTATGTTCATCAAAAGAGGCGCCATTCGTGCAGGTTAGATTTTGTGAATCAGTATAGGTATCCAGTTATATTAGGTTGAAAAAATTGAATACACTGTTCTAAGCAGTCATAAAGTCAAACATATAACAAAAGTTATATATCACTCAAAACAGAAAAACATGTTTCTTACAATTTTTTCCTTAGAGTAAGTTTTATTTTCTAAAATAACAGTATTTTTTTTTCCTTATAAAAGAAAATTTGGCATCCTGAAGAAACATAGGAGTTCAAATCCACCAGCCTCTCCTTGGAAACCCTATGGGGCGGTCTACCCTGTCCTACGGGGTCGCTATGAGTCGGAGCCGATTCGATGACACCTAACAACAACAAAGAGACATGTAGAGTTTATTAATTACGTATATCTAACAAGTTTCCAAAGCACATAAATAAAGCTTTTTTTTTTCCATATATTGGACTTCTGCATAAATTTCAAACATTTTCGTTTCATCCTCCTCGTACGGAACATAAAATTGCCATTGTGATCATAAGAAGATATTCCCATTTTAACTTTTACCTTGGGAGACATGAACACAATGATTGATATCAAGTGGCCTCAAAGCCCCTGCTAGCTGCTGCCCTGCCCTGCGTCTATAATACCAAAAAAAAAAATTTTTCTTCAATGTACTTCCCTTTATCATACCAACTCACAAACTCAAAAAGGCCTTGGACTTAATTATCTGGCTGTCCTTGGCCCCTTAAATATTAGTGCTGTAATTAACAGGTTTTAAGGCAAATATAAGTATTTTGAGAATAATGCAATGGGTAATTTTTTTTTTTTTTTTGCTTATGGTATTAGTTTTGTTACTTCAGATTTCTACTTTTTATTTCACTGATTATTAATTGACACATGGAAAAATGTCTTGTGTGGAAAAATTCCTATGACCAGTTAAATAAAATAGAGGGTTTCCAGTACTTTACGTGGCCTAAGAACAATTGAAGCCTCTGTGCCTTTAACATACACGTCTCCTTTGATTGATGATGACTGTGTTGTCACCACCCTAAATGGTGGTCAAAGCATCTAATTTATCTCTTCACTGGGTCAAAAGCCTTTCCTTGGACAATGGCCCACTGACCTTCTGGTTTGTCACACTGATAACTGGTACCCACAGGGCCAAATGAGAGAAAGCGAGATGGGAGGACAGAGCAAATGTTTATGAAATACTTTGTTTCCTCATTCTACTCACCATAAATATAATTTATATCCTACCCTGAAATACGGTCCCTGTTTATAACTCTCAGAGTTGCTGGGAAGATAATGAAAGCAGGCCCTCCTCAGCTAGCAGTATCTTTAAATGCACCAGGTACTGAGCGACTCAGACCTGCTGTGTCTGTTGCCTTACCAAATCATGGATCAAAGCAGACCAGAGAGTGCTGTAAAGGTCCATGAATGTGCTACCTGCTAGCATCTCTAATTTCCCCTGAGCTGGTCCTTTGTTTGTAATAGATTTTAAACATTAGCACAGCAGAGTTATCAATGGGGCCCCACCTGAGAGCCCACACTTCCAGTTCACATCCCTTTTAGGTTAATTGACCTGTGATGGGTAATGCTGAATACTTTTACCAGTTCATAGAGCAGAGCTGTGGTTCTCCACCTTTCTGGTATCATCCTCCTACTGTGATATTTCTCATCAAACAAATATCTCTGCTTTACGTGAAAGACAGGCATACCAGCTAGATGAAATCAAGAGGAGAAAATTACATCATAAGTAAAATATTTCTGTATTTCTCGCAAGCCCTGGGCTCTTGCTATAATGTATTATCAATAGGAGTAAGCTTTGGAAATATGACAAGTTCAGCTTGGACCTACTTTAATGGGATTTATTTACCAAAAAAGTCTCATATTAGAGACTTTCCATCCCTTGGAAGGTGGGTTTCAAGGCTTTGATCCTAAAGAAATCACTAAAAAAGGAGATCTCGTGTCTGTGACACGCTATGAGTCTGATTCCAAAGGCTACACACCAAAGTTAGCCTAATGGCACAAAGTTAGCTTAATGGCACTGTATGTGTTCCGTTTCAGTATTTCTCAACACCTACATTTCCTGATTTTAGCACCCATTGAATTCTTTTTCCAGGAGGTTTCTATTCTGATTTGTATACCAGCTTTAATTCTTACAAGACTTCCTTACCTTACTTCCAAGAAATCTTCAAATGATTTAGCTATTCAGAGCCACTAAGCAAGTCCTTTCAAGAATAGTCTATATCACGTGTGCCTGCTTCCTGAAAAGTGGTCTGGCCCTGTGTTGAGTTTCACTGCTTCCTATTACTCATTTTTTCATAAAATGAGTTTTCTACTTTAAAAATTGTCCACACTTCAGTCTTTTTCTGTCGTGATCACTTCATGATAGGGAAAAGTGGCTACATAAAATCACATCCCTCTATGCATAGAAAGCTTGAAATTTTTATTTTGTCCTATATGGAGATAGCTTCTTTTTGGCATTTTGCTGAAGGTGAATGAAAAAAAAAAAAAAGACTTCATTTTCTATTTTTAGCTTATTTAGTTTATCATTTTCAACAGTGTCTGATTTTTATATGTTTCCTTAGTGTTTGAAAGTACTGCCTTACCCAATTTCCTTAAATGGAACTTGAGAACATGTCACTTGCTTTTTTCTCATACTTCAGTGCAATTTACCAGCGTATTTGGGGTAAAGCTAGATAAGAGTGAGTCCTTAGTAATTTTAGCACAGTTGTCTTGGCACCATGTATGTAACTATTTTTATTTTCACCTTGAAAAATAAATTTTCTCTCGGGGAGTTCTAGGTCAAAGAAACTTGTGGAAAAAGAATTATAGCATATAAATGCAATTTAAGGTAGGCCTTTTCTTCTGAGGCATTACTTCGTGAAAAGGCAGCAGTTTCAGGAATATAACAAAAACAAAATAATAATAGGATGAGATTATTGACTGAAGTACTTTTTTTTCCTCTAAGTGAAATGTCTAAGTAAAATTCTGTGTGAAATTTCTCAGAATTGGAATAGGAGTTGGGAAACAGGAAAGAATATATCTTTAACAGTACAACTTGCTAGCAGACAGGAAAATTTGAAATGCAGTTGGTTTGGAGTTGGCAAACTTACTCTGATTTTATTCTATATGGTGATTAGGTTCAGTTTTTCTCTTCTGTTTCTGGTTTTCAGTGTTTCAGTGGGCTATTGAACTTGAGACTGTACATTTTTACAGACTTATGTCTTTTACTAGCAGATCCAATGAATACTTATTCTCATGTGTGTCTCTCTTGCTAAAAATTTTGCTTAACAGCTGATTATCTAACTCATCTTACTATTCTAGAAGTTAAATTCCTGAAAACACTGACGGTCTTTAGAAGTCAGAATTTTGCAGTCTTCTAAAAACTCCATTATGTCATTATGTGGCCTCTCGATAGGAACATGTAGACCGCATCTGGGGAGAAAGCCTGAGTCAACAACTTGATTCATATTGCTTTCTAACTACCATTGCTATTTTTCCATGTCTCTGAGTTCTTAAAATTTCTCTTAAGTTCTCATGCTCATGTCAGAGAGATGTGTGAGCCAGCCACCTCCTCTGATTTAGGTAGAAGAAAAGCACTAGGCAGAAGGAGGTACAAGTATTGAGTATGAAGTTGTACTGTTGCACTAGGCCTAGACCTAGTGTTTGGGTTTATGAGTCGGTAAAGAAGGTGGCTACCAAAACAGTGGAGTCCCTGGATGGTGCAAGTTAATGTGCTCGCTGCTAATGAAAGGTTTGTGGTTCAAGTTCACCCAGTGGTGCCTCGGAAAAAAGGCCTGATGATCCACTTCCAAAATCAGCAACTGAAAACCCCTGGAGCACAGTTCTACTGTGACACACATAGGGTCACCATGAGTCAGAATTGATTTGACGGCAACTGGTTTGGTTTCTTTAGTTTTACTAACGTAGTACCATTCTAACAATGTGAGGAAGGCTGTTCTGCCCTTAGCAAAGCCTTCTCCACCTGGATCACTCATGCCTAAAATTCTATAATTAGGTATTAACGCCTTTGAAATTTGAGTAGTTGCTCTTAGTTTCTCCTGCTAAAATGCTAATTTCAAGATTTTTTTTTTTTCATTCTGAATCTCTAAATTATTTAAAAGATTCAATTAAGGCAGGAAGATAAATGTGGTT